>NC_079504.1:59728212-59868225 GCF_030052815.1 Hevea brasiliensis | reverse complement strand
TAAAGAAATGAAAGGCGTAACAGTAAGCCAGAAAGGATGAAGTACCAAGAGGTACTCTGTCAAGAGTATAAACAGGAAAACAAGAAGGTGCTAAGCTTGAATTAAAAGAACGCACTCTCATCAAATCTACATCTGAAAGAATGTAAGCAAAGAAAGGAAAGACAAAGAGACATATAACCTTTCTTCTTGCTTGGCGGGTCGAACACTTTCAGAGCATACTCGGATTCGTGTAATAGTTCCTTTTTTCCTCGTGCTATCATCTTCTCCAACCGGTCCACATTTTCTTTCAGTCCTTGATAGAGGCGGCTTGTTTCTCTTTCTCTTTCCTTTCTTTAGCACACTCTTTCGTGATGTCGTTGATGAGGAGTGCACATTCTTTTAATTTAAGCTTCTTCTTCTTGTTTTCCTGTTTATACTCTTCAACGAGTACCTCTTGGTACTTCATCCTTTCTGAAGCTTACTATTCGCCCTTTCATTTCTTTGACCTCACTTGAGAGAGTTTCTTTCTTTTTCCCACTGCCTCTTGCTCTTGAACCCTATCCTTTCTACTTGCCTCTTCCTTGAGCTTTCTTACCCTTCTCTTAAGTTTTTGCCGTTGGTCCTCCAATTGTGTCATTCGTTCTGCACTGTGAGTTTTCGGTATTTGCCTTTTGTAGCGAGTCAACCAAAGCGATTATTAGCTTCCTCTAATAGGGCGTCTTGGCGAGGGTTGTCGCCCTGAATTCTATGGTAGAGCGTTCTTGGTCCCTATCGCTCTCCATTTAAGGTAATTGTCCGAGGCACTCTGCCTTTGGGTGATCTCTCCATTAGAGTGATGTTTTCCCGTGACTTGCGAGCCATTTTCAACCCTTCTTCTTCCTTGAGCTCATGGTAGAAGTGACCTTGGTGGTATTCTTTAATGTTGAACATGGTATGTTGAGCCAAATCGCCTCATTACTGGCCGGAGTGTAACTTGTATACCGGTTATTCCAATTAGGGACACCGATCAATACCTCTGTACCAATCAAGGCGGGTTGGCTTGACGCCCTGACTTCCTCCAACGGTAATCATGGCTATTGAAACTCGTAATCCGTTCCATCGTTTTTCATTCTTCGAATCGATCATTAACCTGATCATCTTCTCAATGGGAGGGTGGTCAAGGTACCAAGTCAATCCTTTTGTCTCCACAGACACATGTGACCGATAGTCAGGTATAATAACCGAGAGCAACACTTAATGGACCCTTTCCCTGTCCGCAGTAAGTTAGGTTAACAAGGTTTCGCAAGGATTGCCGGTGTCGGGTTGATCTCGCCTTTCTTCGCCCAAAATACCTCCACCGCATCGCTAGTGATGATCCCCAATGGCCCCGAGGATCGGACCATAGATTCCCAAGGCGAGTGCTACGGAAGCTTGATCCCATTGTTTCTCTTGGAGGTGATGATCTAACCGCTTCTCAAGGTACATCCAATACCATCCATGCGTGTTCCCTTTGTTCGCTTTCTCTGGACTTCACTTCTTCTGGGGGAGAACCCAACATATGTGCCAACCGTTTCCAGGTCTGCCTATGCTCGAGGTGTAAGTAGATCCGGTTCTGCAAGGAGTATGGGATTCCCAGCAATGCCTGATATTCTTCCATAATGGGGACCGTGTCAATGTCATTGAAAGAGAATACTCCGTACTTAGGATTCCAAACCGACAACATGGCTTTTAATGCCGGGATTTGGACCTTGACTTGCATTAAGGTTGCAATCCTTCCGCATTTCCTTCAACCGTACCTTGACACGATCGGAAGCGACCTCCATCTACTAGACAGACCCTCGAGGTTGTTCATTTTGACCTCTATTTTATCCAAATCCAGTGAAGGTAGCGAGCTAGCAGGCGCCTCGAAAGCATCATTTTGGGAGGGTACCGGACTATGAGCCGATTCAAACCAAAGTTTAGCATTCTGAACCTTTTCTGCCGACTGACTCGAGGATGCCATGATAAAAGTGATGCCTATCCTTCTACAAACTCTTGGTTTGGTAATGCCTGTGAGAAGATTCGTTAGTAAGACAAATTAGGGTAATTTTGAATCATACTACTGACAGGGTGACACGTACACATTTATCAAAATAGGAAAATGTGTAGGTGTTTCAGTAGAATTCAAGATTACCCTCACAAAATGAACGAAAGGAAATCAAAAGAGAGCAAGGTAAGAGTAAACATGTCCCTTTTGTCCTATAATAGGAGAGACTCGATACCGGTAAGCGCTACCTATTTGGATTAGTTCTATCTTATAAGGTAGTTTACTACGCTTTCAACTATCGTGACGGTTTAGCTCAGATCTAATTTTCTAATAGCCACGTGTTCCCAAATTGCCCCTCATCAGAACAAGAGAGCCCCATTCTACCCCATGATATTGTCGGAAAATTCCACGGTATCACGGTAAATAGAACGCAGTTTCAATTTGAGCGAAGCCTTCACGGATACTAACGGGTGAAACCCACAGTACTGCTACATGACCCCCTCCTACTTTCCTAAAATGGTAAGAAAGCAGGGTTAGGACCATAGTGGGTGAGGATATTGTGTAAGTGTTCGGTGTGAAGGGACACTTTTACCTCTTCCCAATTCAGGGATTTTATTTTTCCATTTTTTCTTTTCCTTTTCTTTGAAATGAGGAGCACTTGTAGGAGATAGAGCAGCAAAACAAAATAGTTAGTAGCAATAATAATTAGCATATGAGACATCGCCGAGTGAGCCCCTCTATATATAATTTGATCGGACAAAAATTAAGCCTACTTTTGGGCCTCTAGACTGGGGTTGGGTCCCTAGAATTCCCCAGCGGAGTCGCCAAGCTGTCGCAATGGGATTTTGCGATCGCCCGGACGATCACTCACCGAAGTGGGAAAGAGTGAGGAGTCGCCACCTTAGTTTTGAGGGAAACTAAAGAAAACCATTTGAGAAGTTAAATTAAAAATGAAACCACTTCAAAACAGATTCTAAGTTCGGGTCCGTGAACGGGTGGGGAAGGTGTTAGGCACCCCACCTCGTCCCTTAATAAGGGTAAGTAGATTTAATTCTGCGTCCTTTACAAATTAGTTAGAAGGGCTTAGGCGGCAATGTTAATCCTTTTGGTAGAAGGAATGTTTGATTTTTTCACTAAATTTGGATCACCCAGATACATAAGTAAATGAGACAACCTTAGTGTATGGGGGTGAGACTCGGATAAGAACTGTCCTCCAATCTCTATTCAGTTGTTCATTAAAATTTTGAGGGGAGACCGGATAAGAACCCTCCTCCGGTCTCTTTTAAGTTATTTATTTGAAGTTTTGAGGATGAGACCGGATAAGAACTCTCCTCCGATCTCTTTCAGATGTTTATTAAAATTTGAGGTTGAGACCGGATAATAACACTCCTCCGATCACTATTTAAAGTTTATTAAAATTTTGAGAGGAGACCGGATAAGAATCCTCCTCCGATCTCTTTTTAAGTTATTTATTAAAATTTTGGGAGGAGACCGGATAAGAACCCTCCTCCGATCTCCTTTAGAGTTATTTATTAAAATTTTGAGAGGAGACCGGATAAGAACTCTCCTCCGATCTCCTTTAGAGTTATTTATTAAAATTTTGAGAGGAGACCGGATAAGAACTCTCCTCCGATCTCCTTTAGAGTTATTCGTTAATGTTTTGAGTTGAGACCGGATAAGAACTCTCTTCCGATCCCTACTTAATGTTTATCAAAATTTTGAAGGGAGACCGGATAAGAACCCTCCTCCGATCTCCTTTAAGAGTTGACTTAAAACTTTTAGGCAAGGATAGGATAAGGACTCTTCCGACCCCTTCTATTTTGATGAGACTCGGACAAAGACTTTTCCGACCTTTAAAAATTTAACCACAGCTACGGGTCTTAAGAACCTAAAACTAAGAATTCTGACCTTCAAAATGCCGGATAAGGTTTATGGATATCCTGTGGCTGAACGGGAACACTAGACTTGATTCATCGACCTTTTCATGTAGTCATTTTACCAATATCTATTAATGACCGATCCACTGCTTCGCTTTACTTTGGTCTTATTCCATTTCATGACATCTTTGTCGAATTCTCGCTTACGTCGGCCTAATAGTTCGCTATCTTCCCGACGTGTTATTCAGTCCTCTTTTTAAAGGAGACCTCTAAGTTGCAGCTACCTACGTTACTCCAACCATTTACATACTACAAAGAGTTAGAAAACTGGTTTTGAAATGACGGAGATCAATAAAATGAACCGATCACTAAAAATGATTTGAGAGTGACTTTCTTTGAGATTGCTTGTGCGTAAATGGTCTAGATGTAAGAAGAACAAGGAAAATGCGGAAATAAACGTAGGCGCTTAATAAAACAAGAACATGAACTCTTATAACAATATTTTCTCTTGGGTTCTCTTGTACAAAATACCCTTGAAGAAAGTTGCGGATGTATGAAGAACAAAGGAAGTGCAGAAACAAATGTAAAATGAGTGTGAACTCTTACCTGTGAGGAGCCAAATATATTGAAATAACTGTGAAGTGGTAAACAATGATGGCGGATTAATCAGCCTGAGAGTTGATGTCTGTCGTGAAACCGAGAGATACTTTAGCTAAAAGGTAACCGGGTAAGAACCAGGTGAAAGGAAGTTGAGCTTAAATAGAGGAAAGGAAAGCAGAGATGATGAGAGTATGACCAGATAATGAACAAACTGGAAATGTAGAGTTCCAATATTCAAAATCTTTTCAAGAAAACACTCAAAACTAGTTTCAAAAGTCTTTTAATCACTACAAAACAGCAGAGTAACAAACCGAATGAAGTTTGAGTTCCTCCACGATAATAGACCTCTTGCCTATATTTTTTTGTCCGTCCCTTTGAAGCTTTTTCATGCGTATTTATAGGAATGGTGCTCCCCATGAAGGGTCGATTCATTTTGAGGAGATGGAGGGTCGGATTTTGAAGTACATGATCGGATGTTCAGAATTAAAGAGAATCAAAACGAATGGTGAGATCGCTTCTCAAAGTATTTGTCCTTTTCCTCTTTTAATCCGACGGTCTTGAATCCTCTTGTCCGAACGATCCGAGGGTGAGAGTGAAAACGCTGGTATTGTCATCTTCTCTTTTGATCCAAGGGTTAGGATTCATCCTTACAAGTGAGATCAACGGTGGAGATTGGGATGTACAGGATCATGACATACCCGCACTGTCACGTGCGGGCGATTCTTAGGCGTGCGGTGGAGATCTCGTCGCCACGCTTTAACTACCTCGCTCGATTCTCGACGGCGATTATTGGAATTTGTCTTATTCTTTTTATCTTCCGATCCTCCCTAGCTCCTATTAGATCTCTCATGATCTCCTATCTCCGATCTCTTTTATCCCTTGATCGATCTGATTCGGTCCAAGCATTAATTACATCTCGATTTTGAGCGTCCGCCGTTTTCCTTCGACATTAAATGCCCAATTTCACCTATATATACCAATGTTGATAGTGTAATTTCCTTAATTCGATTTTTCTATCTTTCTCCTTGTTTCTTGGATCTAGCTCGGGAAAGTTCCGCTACAATCGTGGTTTTGATCCTCTTAGATGGAATTCCCTATTCCTCGACTGAAAATTTACGATCCCGGTGATTGGATGGTCCTAATTGACGATGGTGAGAGAACTGGATTTGACCGATCCGTATTGCGGGCTTTGGTTGTACCGATCTCGAGTTGCTCAACTGAGTTCATTCGGCTTCTCATCACATTGAGTGTTCCGACAATGCTTTTCTCCCATTGGGTGTTCGACAATGATTAAGCTTCCCGGCAATATCCTTGGGATCGCTTATAAATCGATCCTTAGATCACCTGGGAGTATCCTTGGGATTAGTTATAAACTGATCCTTAGATCACCTGGGAGTATCCTTGGGATAAGTTATAAACTGATCCTTAGATCAGCCTCTTCAGATAGGATTTTTCACCGGTCTCTAGAGATCGTCCAAATGATGTAATTTTTCAATGTAATCAGATCGGCCACATGATGTAGCTAGACCTTTATTGTAATCCGATCCCTAGAGATCGCCCAAATGATGTAATCCGATCTTTTGAGAATAAAGACTTTATTTTGTCGGTTATCATCTTATTTTTGCATTGATTATTTTCCGATCTCTAATGTGTTTATCCGATCTGGTTCTTTACCTGAATGACACTTAACTGATCCTTTATTCAAAATGTTTAACCCATTATGCCGATCTCTAATTAACCGATCTCTGAACATTCGGATATTTGAGAGAAGTGTCAGAACAGCTGTCGAGTCTCACCAATCGATGCGCCGCCTAGAACCTCGCGAGCATTAAATGCTCGGACTAGTATAAATAGGGGAGGGTTAGCCAGTTGTTCTCTCATTCCATTTTCAATCCCCTGCTCACAACTTCGAAGTTCTCTCATTTTCTCCAGTTTCTCCGACGCCGATTAGACTCTGGTAAGGACTTTGATCTTTTTTTTGTTTAAGTTCTTTGTTTCTTTTGAAAATGAGCGGTGCCGAAGGTCAGAGAGCGGCGAGCCCTCCTTCCATTGAGTTCTCTTGGTCATCGTCTGATGAAGAAGAGGCAGTCGGGCCAAGCGCGCAACCTGGACCCCTTAGGGTCCCTGCTCCAGTCGTATGGTCGTACCATTAAGGCGCACGCGCCTTCTTCAAGGAGAGAGACCGCTTCCCATAGACGAAGCTTCCGTCGGTTCTTCGAGAATCAGCTCTGCGATCGTTTGTTCAAGAATACAATATTTGTCCGATTCGTTCGAGCTAATCAAGTGCCATGGCGACCGTGTCGATCACTTCTTTGAAGAGAACGGCGGGGTTATGGTATATGAGGAACGATTAAAGGCGGCCCGAGGTTCCCTCAGACGATTTCTATAAGGAAGTCCTAAAACTTCACCGAGCATCCATTGTTCAAATTCACCCCAACTCGTGGCGGATCTTGGTAGCTTTCCGAGGTCTATGCCGAGCTAAGGGAATCAGACCTACGGCTAAAGTGTTCGCCAAGCTGCACGGCTAACTCACCGAAAGGACGATGACCATCGGTTCTTTCAGCGGCTAATTGCGGGCTCTTTTCCGATCCGCCTCGTCTCTTAAGAACTGGAAGAATCGTTTCTTCATTGTGAGGAGCAAAGATCCGAGCCGCTTTGAGGACTTCCCCAGCTTTGGTGGTACCGGGGACCCTTGCTTAGAACCATATTACCACGAGCGAAGAGGAAAGTTTGATAGTGATGGATCTCAAGAGTGAGGTCGCCACTAAAAAGTATTCTTGTTTGGATGCGGTATCGCGAAATGCACCATTGGGTATTCGGTGCTCAGCCAGCCAAGACCGCGAACTTCCGCTCTCTAACCTCGGCATCGGTATTTTACGTATCTCAATTCTCACGACCTTAGTGATCTCACTAACCTTTTCTTTGTGCAGGTATGGCGGGTGCTGAGGGTTCAAGGAAACGGAAGAAGAAGAGAGAGAACTCCTGGAATATAAAGGAGATAAAGCGTTCGAACGACTCCAAACGCCCGGTCACGAACACCGGGAGATACAAAGTGATCCTCCCAACCTTCGGTCCGCCGACCACCGAAGCTAACCGATCTCCTCCTAGATCGGAGGAGCAGCCTCCGACTCTTGCGATTGTTCCAAGCGGGAAGGGGACCTACTCAAGCTTACGGGAGGACCTCTTCTGGGCGCTCAAGTCCGATCGATCGCTTGAGGTATAATCGGAATGTCAAGGAGATCTCTGATTTCGCCAAAGTCCTGGTGTCGACCATCTTCTTTCCGGAGGATCGGATGAGCTATCCCATAATGGTCTCGGCGACATATTGACTCGGACCATGAGCTTAAACGTGGAGTCCGGTGAACTGGACCATGATCCGGAAAGGATTCGCGGGTAAGGAGATCGGGAAGAAGAATCGAGGTGGATTCCTCCGATCCCAACTCTCATCCGCCGGATTATATATCTCAAGTCGAGGGACGGGCAAAGCTCCATGAAGACCGGTTGGCCGAACAGAATCGTGTTTTGGATGAGAGGGACCGTGCTCTTAGGGAAGTCCAGGCGCTTCACGCCAACGAATCCGCTCAGGTCGCTCAACTCATAGAGGAGCTCAAAGCGAAAGATAAGGAGCTTGAGGAGAAAGATAAGGAGCTAAAGGAGAGAGATGAAGAGATGGTGACGGGGATAGCCGGAGCCTATGTGAATGCTCACAAGGATCTCTTGGCCGCACTTCAGGAGCGCTACCCAGAAGAAGACTTTTCTTGGATGGCCGATGTGGCTCCTGAGGACAATGATGAAGACAGTGAGGATGAAGCCGAGGGTGAGAGGGAGAGAGGGAGTGATCCAACAGATCAGTGGGGTGATCCCCCAGCCGAATAACTTGTACGAATTATGACATGAAATGAAATGCCTTTTGTTCAATGAATGATTGTGATCGGAAAATTTTAAACCATTGTTTGTCTGAGTATTTGATTGTATGAGCACAGCAAAACAAAAACTAAATGTGATTATTAATCTAAGTATGAGAGATCGGAAAGCACTTTAAACATGAGATCGTAGGGAAGAAATCTGAATGGAACTTGGTGAAAATTTAACTCGAACACTTAAGATCGGAATCGAACCAAAACTTTAGCTCTTAAACTTTCGAAAGGAGGTCGGCAATAAAGCGGTAGGAAAAGATCTAGTGCCCGTTCATTTTATTCATCAACAGAGATCGGGAATATACAGCAGTCAGGAAATTCGGCAACGGGTTTGAGGGATCGGTAAATGATTTGAGAGATCGGCTGAGTTTTAAGGGATGCTAGGACTTAGCATTGATTCAAGTCTTTGTGAGGAGAGATCGGAAATGTGATTGCCTATCAAAGAGGGACTGAAAACGTGATTAGCTGTTCAAAAAAGAACTTTTTATTGATTCTAGGGATCGGCCAAAATATGGTGTCGACAATATATTATATAGAAAATTTCAATAACATGAAATTTCATATATTTACATTGTTACATAATTTCAAGAGTTTATAGTTACAAACCAAAATTAATACAAAATGCAAAATACAAAGTGCTACCCCGAAATTCTAATGTCCTACCATATGCACTGCAGATGTGAGGTGACTCTGGACTCTGGATGCAGCTTTGAAGGCTCACTCTGTCTGATGTCTGCTGGGCTCCGCAGCTAGGTCTCCAGTACCTGCGCGTGGCAAAAGCGACGCGCTAAGCAATTCTGCTTAGTGGTGACAATATAAAATAAAATAAAATAATTATGCAGAATGTATGATTTCATTTTTGGGTAGACTTAATTTCTGGTATTTATTGCAGTATTATTCGATTAAAATTTGGTAAAAATTTATTAACATTGCCCGAGTAAACTATACTAGTTGACTGGACTAAATAAACTGGCACTGGGTACTAAGTACCTCAGACCATCACACCATCGGTCACATTGTGTCTCCCAGTGTGCAACAAAACAGCTAATAAGCTGTAATAATTATCAGGGTTAAAACCCAAGTATATCAACTCAAATAACATAGCCAAAGGCTATTATGTCACAGAATGTCATGGGAAGCCATGAAACACAGAATGGCGTGAAGCCATATGCAGTACTACTAACAGAACCCTATTGGTATGCCAAGCAATCCAAACCAATCTTATTAGGTATACTAGGACATATTACACTTTTAAATTTCACAATTTTTGAATTTTAAGTTTGAATGTTACTATTCATTTCATTAGTCAACTAAAATATTGACTTTTGCATAGACAATAGGTACATTGGTTTTAATACTCCCAACATACCACATTTTGCATTCAAAATTTGCTGGTATTGGTTGCCAATACCATTTATAAGCTTAATGTTAATTGGGCAGAATTTTCAGTTTTAATGCTTTGTTTTTACTGTTCCATTGGTCAATTTTGCAGTGGGAATTCGGCAAAATGATCAATATGAAAGTTGTTCCTTATTTTGTCTAATTGAATTTATTTTTTTCACTCCATTTGGAGTTTTGTAGCTCAAGTTATGGCCCAAAAACCACAACTGGCCGAATTTTTTTCTAGAATTTCTGGACTGACCAAATCTACTGTGTTAGGAACAGTGATTGCAACTCACTTTTTAAATATGTTCTGATCATTATTTGGGTTAGGTTTCTTCATAAAAGTTGTTGATCTATATCTCAGCTTGTTACAGGTAAAAGTTCAGGTCAATTGGATCTTTCTACACTGAGGTATGGCCAAATGCCTAAATACTGTTCATTTGGTCATTTTGCCTAGGTAGAATGCAGGTCACCCGGATTAGGGCAATCTTTTGGTCTACTTAGTTTGGTTTTCTGGGCATGGTTTCTCCACCAGAGTTGTGCCATTATGTGTCTAGTTTCATGTCTAATTGGCTTTGCACCAATTGAACCTCTACAATTCAAGTTATTGCTGCCCAAACCTGCTGGACTCATGTCCAATCCTACAGGTCACCAAGGGCAGCCACACTAAACCCAAATCCCACTACACAATTCACTTCATTTTTTATTCAAACCAAACCAAATGGTCACTAATTGACCATTAAAACCTACTTCCATCATCACATGGTCAAAGTCTCATTTTTCACCCCAAACCCTAACTCAAATATCACAAAACCATGCATTATTATGGCATTTCATCACTTCACTTACTAGATGCATATTATGGGTAGCCATACTACCCTTTTAACTTCATTAAAATCATCACAATCTTGCCTTAACCAAGGCTGCCGAAAATCATGGGTTGGCATACAAATGGTATTCAACAAATTCTCTTTATAATTTACATTCATACATAGTCCTTACCATGAATTTAAGGTGAAAACTAAGGTTAGGTCACTAACCTCAATGGAGCAAAGTTTCCCCACTTGCTAGGGTTCTTGTTTTCCTCTTCTTTTTGCTCCCAAAAGAATCACCAAGATGCAAAAACACTTTTTTGTGTTGGGAGTATAGGGTTTTGTTGGGTATAAGTTGGTGAAATCAAGCTTTCAAAAGCTTGAAAATGGTGGCTATGGTGGGAGTGGTCATGGCAAGAAGAAAAATGAAGGAGAGAGGTCTAATTTTTGTTTCATTTCTAGCCCATTTTTTTCTCATTTAAGTGTATTTAGCGAATGATGATTGGTGGAGGCATTGTAATGACATAAGCATGAGGTCATAATTCCAAATTTCCTTCATTTTCTTTTCTTTTCTTTTCTACTCATTTTCAATTTAATTTTTAGCAATATTTATTCATATTTTAGATCATAATAATTATTTACTTAATTGGACAAGTCGGTCACAAATCACCTCTGAAGGTGAAATGACCAAAATGCCCTCCGTTTGGCTTAATAGACTAAAATTGTCTGTACCGATTGAAAAATTTTTCTAAGAATTTTCTTGGCATTCTAATGCTATAATAACCTCAATAACCCTTCTCTGGAGTCCCAAAAGTTATTTTATAATTTTTCTCCCTGGTCTAGGGCTCTTAGTTGCGAGAACCGCAACGTCTCACTAAGTTACCCATCGCTAGGGCACCGGCTCATTTAACTTGGTTGTATTTTATTTCTAAAATTTTTCCTAAATTTTTCTTATTAATATTTGAGTTAATAATGGTTTCTCACTTTAGTTTCAATATTTTTCCGGACGTTCTAGCTGTCCAGACCGACACTGGTCACTGGAACAGTACTCGTATGGACTAGCTAAAGTGAGGATGTTACATATTTTGTTAGAAATTCTATTCTTAAGTTGTTAAGAATATGAGTGACAGTATTTATAGTACAAAGTATCATAAATAGGTTAACAATCAAGGATACTTCACAATAAGGACATGACTTATCCAGAAAGATTATATTCATGTTTGTTCCCAAGTTATTTATATCAGATATAAATAAGATGGAATGGTGAGTCTCATGCCATATGACAAATATGATTGGCACTTATACATGATAAGTAGGTCGAACTAGTGACACTTATGATAAGCACATGGAGTTTACTCTTGTCAATGTATTGTTATAAATCATATCAGTGCATATAATCTTTAGACCTAAGATAGCACAATTATGTTGTATATAGGTGGTTTGAGTTTGATACTACTTTGATACTTGTACTGTGTATGGGTATATGGGCATATGTTGGCTCCTACTAGTTATATATGGAGGTAGGTGTTGATTAAGATGGAATCTGTTCCTCTAAGTAAATAGGGATAAAATCCTATGTTCATTTAATTGTTCTTGATGTTTCAAGTTCCTGACCAGGACAGATAGATTTAATCAGAAAAGAGTTTCTGATGAGAAAAAACTTTTAATCAAGAACTAGAATTAAAAGAGAACATAATATTCATAGCAAATGGGGTTTGACATAAACCATGACTCCAGCTTGAATTGGGATTTTGTAACAGAGAGATTCTAGTGCATAGTAATATATGATTATAGGTTCATTTAAGGTAAACCTTATTACTGATTGGGTGGCCATGGCATGCTATGCTAGGTGTTAACCATGGTCTATGAGGTGCATAAAATGGTTTAGAGAAATCATTTATGGTAAGAAAGAGTTCTGATGATATTAAGAGTTGATATCATGTCTCATTGCCAATTAGTGATGAGCCTAGTAAGTCACACACATACAAAAGTAATCACCAAATTAAATATGATTTAATTAATTAATTAATTAAAGAGTTTAATTGATTAATTAAATAGGTTTGGTTTGTAATTAGATTGCAAAGTCCCTAGCATGGCTTGAAACCAAATCTAGGTTATTGGATGTATAAGTATAAGTTAAATTTATATTTAAAGTGTTTAAATATGAATTTAATTAATGAGAAATTAATTAATAGAGATTAATTAATTAATTTATATTTGATATAAATTAATTAGAAGAAGAGATATAATTATTTTTGGGTTGAGAACTCAAAATTAAGGCACAGGGGCATTTTCATCATTGCACAAGGGCATGAGAAGGTGACACATGGCACTACACATAAGCTTGCCAAATGTCTTTTAATCATGTAAGATGATCAAAGTCAAGATTAAATATAGGTTTGATACTTAGCACAATGTGATTGGGTCAATTAAACCTAGAGCCAATTAGAAGGTGACATGTGGCAAGGGTTTTAAGTGGTGACCTAGCTATATAAGTGTAAGGATGAAAGAAAAAAACATACAAGTTGCCATTCTCACTTTGTGCTGCCACCCTTGGCTGCCTTCTCCCCTCTTCTTCTTCATCTCTCATCAATTCAAAGAGATTAGCAAACAACCTCTTGAATTAAAAATACTAGAAATTGTTTCTAGTGTTCTGTTTACATCTCTAATCTCTCAAAAGGAAAAACTTGATTTTCTAATTCATAGAAAAAGCTTTAGAAGCTGTTCAAAGGTTGCCATAGGTGATCTTGGTGTGGACAAGCTAGAGGGACAACATCTGGCATCCTAAAGATGCATCCCAAAGGTGCTAAATACATTGCAGTGCATCAAGAGGTTAGTGCACTTGTTCTTGATCTAATCTAGGATTCTAAAATTAATCTAATTAATTCTAAAATCTTAAATGGCAAATACAGATCCAAAAACATATTAAAAGAGTTTAATATATTGTTTATCATTGAAATCAAATAGATAAAAATAAATCTTGCATGATGCATGTGACCCTAGGTGTAACACCCTCACCGTAGTAATTACGTACATTCTACTGTTTCGGTGACCGATGTCGGTCCGGACAGCTAGAACGTCTGGAAAAATAATTAGACTAGAGCGAGGAGTCATAAATAACTCAAATACTAATAAGAAAAATTTAGGAAAAATTTTAGAAATAAAATACAACCAAGTTAAATGAGCCGGTGCCCTAGCGATGGGTAACCTAGTGGGAAGTTGTAGTTCTCGCAACTAGGAGCCCTAGACCCGGGAGAAAATTCATAAAATAATTTTTGAGACTCCAAAAAAGAGTCATTGAGGTTTCTATGGCATTAGAATGCCAAGAAAAAGGTTTAGAAAATTTTTTCGATCGGTATAGACAATTTTAGTTTGTTAAGCCAAACGGAGGGCATTTTGGTCATTTCGTCTTCAGAGATGATTTTTAGCCGACTTGTCCAGTTAAGTAAATAATTATTATGATCTAAAATATGAATAAATATTGTTAAAAATTGAATTGAAAATGAGTAGAAAAGAAAGAAAAGAAAAATGAAAGAAATTGGGAATTATGACATCACATGATGTCACTAACATGCCCAAACCAATCACAATTTGACAAATTAAATAAAGAGATGAAAAGGAAATAAATATGAGATAAAAACAAAGGAAATCAGCAGCCTCTTCTTCCATAACAGCCGCACCAAAAGAAAGAGAGAGAGAAAGAAAGAGAGACCTCCATTGATGCACTCACCCAAGCTCCAAAACCTAGCCAATTACACCATAAAACCCCTATATGCCTTCATAAAACTTGGTCCTCACACCTAGAGCAAGCTTTGGACAGCAAAAAGAAAGGAAGAAAGTGAAGTTTTAAAGTCTTAGAAGTGGCTCCAT
Source organism: Hevea brasiliensis (assembly GCF_030052815.1). Lineage (NCBI taxonomy): Eukaryota > Viridiplantae > Streptophyta > Magnoliopsida > Malpighiales > Euphorbiaceae > Hevea > Hevea brasiliensis. The sequence continues at coordinate 59,853,782 of NC_079504.1, read as the reverse complement.
TCAAGGTTAGTGCTAAATCTCTTACTTCTCCCTTTATATTTTTTATTTGAACCTTGAGTTAAGTTAGAAAATGGAGAAAATTTGAAGAAAATATGCATGTTATGAACATTCTAATTTTTGGCAGCCATGGGGAAAGGTTGAGAATTTTTGAATTGATTGAATTAAATTGCTTGGGAATGATGTTTGATAATTATATTAGAGTTAGAAGTTGATTTGTGTATATTAGATAAAGTGATGGATTGTTAGGGTTAGGGTTTTGAGATTTAATTGTTGGTTTAATGCTTAGATGTTTAAATTAAATTCTAATGGTCAATTAGTGACCATTTGATGAATTTTGACCTTAAATTGGAGACCATTGTGGTATTGAAATTGAAAGTGGTATGCTGCCCCTAATGTGCCAGAATACTGGACTTGAGTCCAGTGTATTCCTAGGCTCATAACTTGATCTATGTTACTCCAATTGGTTCAAGGCCAATTGGACATGAAACTAGACACATAATGGCACAACTTTGGTGAAGAAACCATGCCCAGAAAACCAAACCAAGTTGACCAAAAGTTTGCCCTAATCAAGGTGACCTGCAATCTGCTTGGGCAAAATGACCAAATGAACAGTGTTTGGTCATTTGGCCATAACTCAATGTAGAAAGGTCCAATTGACCTGAAATTTTACCAGCAACAAGCTGAGATATAGAACAACAACTTTCATGAAGAAACTGACCTATATTATGACCATAACCTAGTCAAATTGCCAACCAAACGTAGGTCACCAAATCTGGCAGAACCAAATTGCCCAGAAAATCTGGGTACAGGTCACTCCGACCAGTTATGGTAAAATGACCATAACTTTAGCTACCAAACTCTAAATGGATTAATTCAAAAAGGGAATTAAAGAAGACACAATAAGGAACAACTTTGATGAAGAAAGGTTAGCCTAGTTTCCACTCTAAAATTGTCCAATGGAACAGTAAACTTAGGTAGAAAAAAATTGAAAATTTAGAAATGCATCTAGGGGACTTTAAATTGCAATTGGCAATTAATACTAGCAAATGTAAAACTCAAAATGTGAGATCTTGGTGTAATTAGAATTAATATATCCACTAAGTATAAAAAAAGTCAACATTTTGGTTGACTAGTAAGGTGAATAGTAATCAAAATGATTAGTAAATTGAGATAAAGACCTAGAACCAATTCTAAGCTTAAATGCTTAGAATTGTATGACAAATGTGGACTATGCATCCTAGTCAAAATTGTTAAAAAGAAATTAAGGCCATAAATTTGAAATCCATGAAATATTCATGGATTACTTGAAACATGAAAAATAAGTCACCTAATTGATGTGAATAGATAGTTAGGGCTTATATGTCCATCACAAATGGAATTCATAAAATATTAGTAACTCAACTTGAAATATAAAATTTGTAATTACATAAGTAGATTCTTGAATGTATAAATGAGAAAGGAAAAATGTTTTGAATACAATAGTACATGTGAACCATTGTTTAGAAGTGTGATCAATATGAATAACATAATGAATGAATAAATGAACCATATTAATGTATGAATGAGACATTAGTTCTAATTATTGTAGAGAGGAGAAGTATTTTGAGTACAATGGTATAAAAGGATAATTGATGTGAATTGTGATCATATAAATGATCAAATGAATGTATGAATTATAATTGAAATTTATCATGAAATAATGAAGTCATAAAACACAATATATTAATATTTAATGATACTATGTGCCCTTGTATTGCCTAGACATGTGTGTCAGATTGGATAGTTTGGCATGCTAATAGGGTATTGTTTTAGCAGTACTGCAAAAGGCTTTATGCCTGTATTCATGGCTTTATGCCCGTATTCATGGCTTTTATGCCCGTATTCATGGCTTTTATGCCCGATTATATGATATCATGGCTTTTTAGTCATACTGACTGCATACATGGTTGACGTTCTGCGTCCCATGGTATGACGGCCCGAGGCGCCGCGGTGTCCAGTGCCAACGACCCGTTATCCAGTTTAGTCAGCCTGTCATAGGTTACTTGGGCAGTGAAATTTATTGAAATAAGTTAAGAATATTAGTAATAAAAAAATATTAGAAATTAAATAAATGAGCAAGATGACCTAAAATAAATTAGAATAGTTATTTATTAGAAAGAATCGAAATGAATTGGACCGATATCAAAATTTACTTATTATGAAATAATCTGAGACAACCTAGAAAGTATTGAGAAAATGCTAAAAGATTAGCAAAGAAAATTATAACACACATAAATATTGCAAATGTGACTTATATGATAATATAAGCATATATTTATTATTTTTAGATCATTTTTCTTTGTGCATTATTACTGTACATTGGCGAAATAAACACTTCCAAAGAAGACTAAATTACGATAAAACATATTAAATTTTAGAATCGCATGTGAAGTATAAATAAATCTTAATTATTTAAATTATGTTTTATTTCTATCTTTATTTGTATATTATTTCCTTGTTATATTATTGCACCACTAAGCAGCAATGCTTAGCGCGATGGAATTGTTTCCTCGCGCAGATCAAGTTAAAGCCAGTAATACTAAACAGAGATTTTGGAGTTCTGATCTGCAGAGCGTTCAATGTTGTCACCTCCTCAGCAATGCATGTAGATAGGGCTCACATTAAGCATATCATGTATTTTGTGTATGTTATCTATTTCTTATATTGCAATGTAAATTAGCAAATAGTAATTAATTTGTATATCATGTAAATTAAAGATTTATTTAATTATTGCAAATGATGTAAATTAATGCAAATTTGAGAATTTTGCTATAAGAATGGAGCATGAATGAATTTGTACAAATGAGTATAAATTTGAATTACAAAATGATTTTTCAAATGATGATATGAGTATGGATGAGATTATACTTAGAAAATATTGGTGAATTTTCAAACAGATGAATAGTAAAACACGTCAAACGAAAATGAAATAGTGAAAACTCCGTTAGTTTCTTTGTCGAAAAATAATCGATATTAAATATAACGAGAACAAAATTTTTAAAGAAATAAAGTAAGATAAGTTAGGGTGCTCCGGCACCGATTGTAGCACCCCTTGCTCGGCTACACTGTAGTCGGGTGAGGGGTGTTACATTTATTTGTATCAGAGCACGGTTTAGGCGTTCCTAGGCATAGATAGATAGAATGAGATAGTGAGCATAATATGCATTGCATTCATATGAGTTGAGGTGACACTACTGCAGATCTATTTTCTTGGTTATTTTAGGTTAAGGTATGGACTCAGAATCGCAGAGGGCAGTAGAAGAAGAAGTATTAAGCCGTATTCCAACTGGAAGTGATATTGGAAATCAGGGAGATCCTGCTCCACTAGTGCAAGAGGTGCCTGTACAACCCCAACAGGCCTTGTTTGAGCAGATGACTGGATTCTTTCAGCAGATGACTGGGGTTATTCCACCACTGTCTCAGCAAAAATCACCTCTAGGAAAAATTAGGAAGTATGGAGCTGTATATGAAGGAACAGAAGCGTGAAAAACAAAAGATTATACCATTGAATTCAAAAAAATTTCGCCTAGGGTCACATGCACCATGCAAGATTTATTTTTATCTATTTGATTTCAATGATAAACAACATATTAAAACTCTTTTAATATGTTTTTGGATCTGTATTTGCCATTTAAGATTTTAAAATTAATCAGATTAATTTTAGAACCCTAGATTAAATCAAGAACGATTACACTAACCTCTTGATGCACTGCAGCGTGTCTGGCCTGCGCCTTTGAGATTCGTCTTCAGGACACCAAATGTTGTCCCTCTAGCTTGTCCACACCAAGAACACCTATGGCAGCCCTTGAACAGCCTCTAAAGCTTTTTCTATTAATTAGAAATTCAAGTTCTGCCTTTTAAGAGATTAGAGATGTAAACAGGACACTAGAAACAATTTCTAGTGTTCTTAATTCAAGAGATTGATGGCTAATCTCTTTGAATTGATGAGAGATGAAGAGAAATAGCTGGAGAGACTCAAAGTGGCGTGACCAATGAGAGGAGAGGCTGCTGGTTATTTTTTCTTTTCATAACCACACTTAAATAGCTAGGTTAACACATTAAACCCTAGCCACATGTCACCTTTTGATTAGCTCTAGGTTTAAGTGACCCAATCACATTGTGCCAAGTGTCAAACCTATATTTAATCTTGATTTTAATCATCTTACATGATTAAAAAAACATTTGGAAATCTTATGTAATCCCATGTGTCACCATCTCATGGTGCCACGTGTCACACCGTGAAATGACCAAAATGCCTCGTGTCTTAATTTTGAGTTCTTAACCCAAAATAATTATTTTCTTCTTCTAATTAATTTATATCAAATATAAATTAATTAATTAATCTCTATTAATTAATTTCTCATCAATTAAATTCATATTTAAACACTTTAAATATAAATTTAATTTATACTACACATCCAATAATCTAGATTTGGTTTCAAGTCATGCTAGGGACTTTGCAATTTAATTGCAAACCAAACCTATTTAATTAATCAATTAAACTCTTTAATTAATTAATTAAATCATATTTAAATAGGTGATAACTTGTGTATGTGTGTGACTTACTAGGCTCATCACTAATTGGCAATGAGACATGATATCAACTCTTAATATCATCGAACTCTTTCTTACCATAAATGATTTCTCTAAATCATTTTATGAACCTCATAGACCATGGTTAACACCTAGCATAGCATGCCATGGCCACCCAATTAGTAATAAGGTTTACCTTAAATGAACCTATAATCATATGTTACCATGCACTAGAATCTCTCTCATTACAAAATCCCAACTCAAGCCGGAGTCATGGTTTATGTCAAACTCCATTTGCTATGAATATTATGTTCTCTTTTAATTCCAGTTCTTGATTAAAAGATTTTCTCATCGAAACTCTTTTCGAATAAATCTATCTGTGGCCAGAACTTGAAACATCAAGAACAATTAAATGAACATAGGATTTTATCTCTATTTACTTAGAGGAACAGATTCCATCTTGATCAACACCTACCTCCATATATAACTAGTAGGAGCCAACACATGCCCATATACCCATACATAGTACAAGTATGAAAGCAATATCAAACTCAAACTACCTATATACAAGATAACTGTGTTATCTCAGGTCTAAAGATTATATGCACTGACATGATTTATGACAAAACATTGACAAGAGTAAACTCCATGTGCTTGTCATAAGTGTCACTAGTTCGGCCTACTTATCATTTATAAGTGCCTAACATGTTTGTTATATGGCATGAGACTCACCATTCCATCTTATTTATATCTCATATAAATAACTTGGGAACAAACATGAATACAATCTTTCTGGATAAGTCATGTCCTTATTATGAAGTATCCCCGATTGTGAACCTATTTATGATACTTCGTGCTAGAAATATTGTCACTCATATTCTTAACAACTTAAGAATAATATTTCTAACAAAATATCAATGGACCTTTTCTATTACACATAAATATATTATGTAAACGGAAAAGTGGAAATGCCTTTTATCAATAAAAATATGTACAAGATACATACTAAATGATATGCTCTAGGGCATACTACTAACAATCTCCCACTAGCACTAGAGCCATTCATTACAATATCTTAGACCTATCTTCCCAAGATGTCGGTCTAACTGAGTCTGTGACATAGGCTTAGTGAATGGATCAGCTGGATTTTCAGCTGATGTTATTTTTCTGCATGGCTATATTGCCTTGCCCAACTATATATCTGATAATGTGGTAGTGCCTTTTCTATGTGTTTGGATTTTGGGTGAGACCTTAGTTCCTTAGCCTGTATGACTGCTCCATTATTGTCACAGTGTAGTGGAACTGCTGACTCAATGGAAGGAACTACTGTAAGTTCTGTCACGAACTTCTTTATCCAAATGCCTTCCTTTGCAAAGATTCGATGCAAAGAATATACTCACCTTTGTAGTGAAATCGCAATGTGCTCGCTTGGAACTCTTCCAACCGATCGCACCTCCATTACAAATGAACACATATCCGTGAGGTAGACTTTCTATCATCGATATCGATTGGAAATCGAATCGTGATAACCATCCAATTGCAAGTCTCCACCTCCATAAATCAAGAATAAATCCTTAGTTCTTCTCAAGTACTTAAGAATATTCTTGACAGCTATCCAGTGTTCCAAACCTGGATTGGATTGATACCTGCTAGTCAAACTAACAACATATGCGATATCCGGCCTAGTACACAACATTGCATACATTAAACTTCCAATAGCTGAAGCATATGGAATCCTGGCCATCTTATCTCTTTCTTCAGGTGTCTTTAGAGACATCTCTTTAGAAAGATGGATATCATGTCTCACTGGTAACAATCCTCTCTTGGAATCAAGCATGTTAAACCTCTTTAACACCTTTTCAAAGTATAGACTTTGGGATAAACTAATTATTCTTTTCGCTCTATCTCTATAGATGCAAATTCCAAAAATATAGGTTGCCTCCCCTAAGTCTTTCATGGAGAATGTATTTGACAACCATACCTTTATAGTTATCAACATACCTGTGTCATTACCCATCAACAGTATGTCATCCACATATAAGACAAGGAAAGTGACAGCACTGTCACTAACCTTCTTGTATACACATGGCTCATCCTCATTTTTGATAAAACCAAAGGATTTAATGGCTTCATCAAAACGGATGTTCCAACTCCTCGAAGCTTGTTTCAACCCATAAATGGATCGCTTTAGCTTGCATACCTTGGAACCATCTTGGGATTCAAAACCCCTAGGTTGTTCCATGAAAATGTTTTCTTCAATGTATCCATTGAGAAAAGCTGTTTTGACATCCATCTGCCAAATCTCATAATCATAGTATGCAGCAATTGCTAATAAAATCCTAATTGATTTAAGCATGGCAACAGGCGAGAAAGTCTCCTCATAGTCTATTCCTTGCCTTTGGCGAAACCCTTTCGCTACTAGCCTTGCCTTATAGGTCTCTACCTTTCCATCAGAACCAATTTTCTTCTTGAAAACCCATTTATTCCCTATAGGTACAATACCTTCAGGTGGGTCAACAAGATCCCAAACTTGATTCTTATACATGGAATCAATCTCGGATTTCATAGCATCAATCCATTTTGAAGAGTCTATATCTGATAAAGCTTCTTCATAGGTAAGTGGATCATTTCCATGATCTACTTCTTCATGAGTAGACAACTCTTGTTCTTCTTCATGAAGAAAACCATATCTCACTGGTGGGTGAGATACCCTGGTTGTTCTACGAGGAACAGCTGTAGATGTTTCATCAATGGGTATAGGTTGACTAGATGAATTTATATCCATATGATCTGTTGGTTGGTCAGAATTCTCCAATTCTAACTCTATTTGCCTTCCTTTGCCTCCTTCTTGAACAAACTGTTGTTCAAGAAATGTGGCATCTCTACTTATCACAACCTTTTGTGAAGTAGGCAAATAAAAATAATATCCAAAACTATCTTTTGGATATCCAACAAATCGACCTTTTTTTTCATCTAGTCTCCAATTTATCAGTGTTCAGCTTTTTGATATAAGCTGGACAACCCCAAATCTTAACATGCTTAAGACTTGGTTTTCTTCCATGCCATATCTCATAAGGTGTGGAAGAAACTGATTTTGATGGAATCCTATTCAGAATATACAAAGCTGATTCTAATGCAAATCCCCAAAAGAAGATTGGCATATCAGTATAGCTCATCATACTAGGTACCATATCCAATAGGGTACGATTTCTCCTTTCAGATACACCATTCAGTTGTGGCGTTCCTGGAGGAGTCAGCTGAGAAACAATGCCATGCTCTCTCAAGTATTCATCAAATTCAGTACTCAAATATTCACCTCCACGATCTGATCGAAGAGCTTTAATACTTTTTCCTGTTTGATTTTCTACTTCAGATTTAAATTCCTTAAACTTTTCAAAGGATTCATGTTTGTATTTCATCAAATATAAATACCCAAACCTTGATTTATCATCAAGAAAGGTAATAAAATAATGAAAGCCCTCTAGCCATTTCTTTAAACGGACCACATACATCACTATGTATTAATTCCAAAATATTTTCACTCTTAGCCCTTGTCCAACAAAGGGTGATCTAGTCATTTTGCCTTGAAGGCAAGATTCACAAGTTGGAGTAGGCTCAGAGCCCAATGAGGATAGAATCCCCATTTTCTCCAATTTTGCAATCCTATCTTCTGCAACATGACATAACCTTAAGTGCCAAATATATTTTGAACTTGAGTTGGTTTTTTCCATGGCATTGTATTCTTTTAGATCACTTGCATTCAATTTGTGTTTGTCATTATTATCCAAATAATAAAGACCATCATTCATATAACCCGAACCAACATATTTATTTCCAAAATAAATATTGCAAACATCATCTGTGAACTGAAATTCATAGCCATTTCTAGTCAAACTAGATATAGAAATGATGTTCTTAAAAGCATCAGGTACATATAAAATATTATCCAAACACAAAACATGTCCAAACATGTAAAAAGATTTAGATCCTATGGCTAAAGCTTCAACAGTTGAGCCATTGCCAATCCGGACTCTAATATCTTGAGAACGCAAGCTGCTACTATTTGCTAGTTCCTGCATATCATTAGAAATGTGAGAACTAGCACCAGTATCTAAAACCCAAGCTGTAGATGAACTATGAGTATCATCATAATCTAAATAATAAGATATGGACATACCTTTCGAAGGTGTATCCTTCTTGTCCTTCAGAGAAGCAAGATACTCTGGGCAGTTCCTTTTCCAGTGCTGTAACACCCTCCCGATCACTCCGTACATCCTACTGTTCCGGTGACCGGTGTCGGTCCGGACAGCTAGAACGTCCGGAAAAATATTTAAACTAAAGTCAGGAACCCTAATTAACTCAAATATTAATAAGAAAAATTTAGTAAAAATTTTAGAAATAAAATACAACCGAAATAAACGAGCCTGCTACCTGCCGATGGGTCATCGGAGGGAAGTTGCGTTCTCGCAACGAGGAGCCCTAGATTCGGGGAAAAAATTATAAAATAATTTTTGGGACTCCAGAGAAGGGTAATTGAGGTTCCCATGGCATTAGAATGCCAAGAAAATACCTAGAAAATTTTTTCAATCGGTACAGACGATTTTGACCCGTTAAGCCAAACGGAGGACATTTTGGTCATTTCGCATTCCGAGGTGATTTTTGGCCGACTTGTCCAGTTGAGTAAATAATTAATATAACATAAAATATGAAGAAACATTGCTAGAAATTAAATTGAAAATGAGTAGTGGAGGAAAGAAAAGAAAAATGCAATAAAATGCAATTTATGACATCAATGTGATGTCATTTGTAATTTCCAACCAATCACACTTAAGCACCCATTTAACCAACAAATAAAAGAGATAAATAAGACTAAATAAAGACCAAAAGAAGACCAAAAAAGTGAGCAGCCATGCCTTCCCCATTACAGCCGTTTCCTCTTCCCTCTCCTCCACCATTGTTATCAAGCTTTGAACTTGATTTTCTCTTCATCCACTCACTAAAACCCATAAGTCCCTTCATTAAAAATTAATCCCACATCTTAAACAAACTCTTGGCAGCCAACAAGAGGAAGGAAATTGAGGTTTAGAGGCTTGGAAAAATCTGCCACACAAGGTTAGTGCAACTATAACTTAAGAACTCATTATTTTCATGGTTTAGGACTTGAAACTGAGTGAGAATTGTGATTTAAATGAACAAAAACCTAAGTGTATGAGCTCTTGAATTTTGGCTGCCCTAGCTATGGAATAGGAGGGAGTGTTTTTATGAGCTTGAAGTGATCTAGAATTATATTAGAAGTTGATAAACACAAGAATAATGGATTAAAAGTTAACAAAGGTAAGTTGTGTAAAACATGAACTTGAATTAGGGTTTTGTGAGCAAAATGTAAACTTGGTTTAGGAAATTGTTAGGGAACATTTTAATGGTCAATTAGTGACCATTTAAGATATGTTGACCATAAATGGGACTGAAAAATGCTATGGCAAAGTGAGGTGAAATCTGCCCTATGGACAGCAGCATAGGGACTGAAATTTCAGTCCCTTTGCACTGCCATAACTTGGGCTGTGCTTGTCCAATTGATGTTTGGCCAATTGGACATGAAACTAGGCTTATAATGGCACATTTTTGCTGAAGAAACCATGCCGGAAAGACCAAAGCAAAAGGGTCAAAACTCAGCCACAATCCGGAACCCTGAAACTGCCTCTGCAGAATTTGACCAAATGAACAGTAACTGTTCATTTGGCCATAAGTCACTGTATATTTGGTCAATTGGTCTGAAATTTTTACAGCAACAAGTTAAGACATAGAAAAACAACTTTCATGAAGGAACCTACCCCAAATTATGGCCAGAACCCATTCAACCAAGTGACTCAAGTCACTGTTCATGCACTGTAGATATGGTAAAATTCTGCAGACTGCATATCCGGACAGCCTGGGTTTTTGAGCCATATCTGGAGCTACAAAACTCCAAATGGAGTGATTCAAAAAAGGAAATTCAACTAGACAAAATAAGGAACAACTTTCATGTTTTACATTTCTTCAAATTCCAACAGTAACAGTGTCCAATGGAACAGTGAACTTGACTTCCCAAAACTGAAAATTCTGCTGGTTTTGAGTTTCACTTTGGAATGGTTTTAACACTTAATGCCAACAAGTTTTAAACACCAAATGTGGTATGTTGGGAGTGCCAAAGTCAATGTACACATTTTTATTCTAAAAGTCAACATTTTTGTTGACCAATGATGAATAGTAACACCAAAAAAGTTGAAATTCACAAATTGACGAATTTAAGAGTTTCAAATGCCCTAGTATACCTAACAAGATTGGTTTGGATAGTTTGGCATGCCAATAGGGTTCAGTTAGCAGTACTGCACATGGCAAAAATGTCATTCGTGATTTCATGGCTTTTAGCCATTCGACTTTGCATTGAGACTTGGCCTTGTGCCCGATATTATTTACGACTTGTTAGCTGCTCACACCGAGATGCATATGTGACCGATGGTGTGACGGCCCGAGGTACTAGGTACCCAAGGCGCTTACCCGTTATCCATCCACTGCCTAGTGTAGGTTACTTGGGGCAACCAAATGAATAAAAGTGAACAGAGTTAATGAATTAATGAATATACCAAAATCAAACAAAGAAAGCATACACTTTGCATACACATTTATTTTCTTGCCAATTTCTTCTATTATATTATTGCACCACTAAGCATTATTGCTTAGCGCGTTGCTTTGCCACGCCGTAGGTACCGGAGATTCCGACCGTGAGCCCAAGAGACCACAGATCGGGTGAGTCCATCCGACGCTTCGCTGTCCGTGTCACCTCACTACCGCAGCATCGGTAGGGCACTAGGTGTAATTTTGTCATTTTGATATTTTGTAGCAGATTTGTATTTTCTCATAAGTACTTGAACTCATGTAATATATTTTGATGTTTATGTAAATAATGAAAGTTATGACTATGAATGCAAGATTTGAGCATGTATTTATTGCTTGTATATGAGAAATGGATGTTGAGAAATGAAAAGGTTGTTGAAACTCAAATCAAAAATTGTTCAAATCTTGATATTGAGTTTTGTGATGATATTGAAGTTGAGAATGAATGAATTTGTTTATTGGAAGTGTTTTTAACAGTTCAAGAACGGTTTTCTCCATTTTTAGCCAGATTCACTGATTTTCTTTAAAATTTTCGAACCTTAAATGAATAATACTTTTGATAAATGGCTTAAACAAATTGTATTTCATAAATTATATGCAAAAGTATGATATAAATTAATTGAGGAATATTAGAGTGTGCCAGACACCGTGGCATTACTTACTCGTATACCGTACACGTAAGGGGTGTCACATTTAGTGGTATCGAGCACGGTTTAGGCGCTTCGGGCCTAGATTGAGTCCATACCATGCATTGCATTTGTAAGAGTCGAGGTGACACTAACGCAGATCTGCTTATCTTTCTTATTTTGAATAGGATATGGATCCTTCATCTCGAGGGCACGAGGAGGAAGTGGAGAGTCATGCTCCACCGCAGCACTGAGACTGGGGCATGAGAGAATCGCCCGCCACCAAGCAGAGCTCGCCAGCCTCCATGTGCCATGTTCCAACAAATGGCCGACTTCTTTAGACAGATGGTCGGGTAATGCCAAAGACCACCACCACCACCACCACTCCACACAGTAAGTCACACTGGAAAGGTTAAGAAAATTTGGGGCGTGGATTTCTATGGCAAGAGAGAAGATGACTCATGGTGGCCGAGAATTGATTGAACAGAACGGCAGAGTCTTGAAACAACTTCACCGCACTCCAAAGCAAAACCCGAAGTCGCCATCTCTTTACCGCAAGATGATGCTTATGAGTGGTGGGACACAGTGTCAAAGTGAAGTGCAGCTAAGTCAGAATTGGGACTTCTTCCTCTCTCGAGTTCAAGAAGAAATATGTGGGTACCGTGATACCTAGAAGAGAGAAGAAGAGAATTCATTAACTGAGGCAAAGGCGCTTGTCGCGGGCCGAGTATGAGAAGGAGTTTGTTCGATTAAGCCGTTATGGAAGGGAGATAGTCCCTAATGAAGTCGAAAGATGTAAGAGATTTGAAGAGGGACTAAATGACAACATCAAGATCCAGCTCACCGCCTTGGGAATCATGCACTTACCAAGTTAGTGGAAGCGCCATAAAGGTTGAAAAAGTGAGAATTAGTGAGTGGACTAGAAGAGAGAGACATGGTAAGAGGGGACCGGTCCGCCTAGTTCAGCTCCCGCATCGTGGAAGAAGTTCAAGGGTCCTCCCGCACAAAGTTCAGCTCACCACAGGCTGTGGTCACCTCAGTGGGCCCAGCCACGCTCACCCCTAGGAGAGGTCACCCACACCATCAAGGCGCTCTCCGGGATGGGGTTCAGGACCAGCCCAAGATCTTCTCGCCTGTCCCACACCGCCAAAGATGGCATAAGGGGGAGTGTTGAGAGTGATCGTGCTCGCTTGAGGTGTGGGTCAACAGAGCATCGCTTGAGGAACCGCCCACGCAGTAACTACTACACTACTCCGACACGCGCATGCACCTACCCCGCACCACCAAGGGGTAGAAGGTCTGGTAAATCCGAAGCGATGGGACTATCACAGAGGCTCGCATTCGAGCCGCCAGAGAGGCCGATAATGTGCCACCGCCGTAAATTATGCCCCGAGAGCTCAGAGGAGCAAGATGCCCTGACGCCATCGTGGGTACGCTTCTCCTCTACAATACTCCTGTGCATGCATTGGTGGATCCAGGATCCACTCATTCATACATCTGCATCAATCTACCCGTAGAAAGGGGGATACTAGTAGGGGAAAGTGACCAAGACATTCTGGTCACTAATCCATTAGGCCACAGTGTAGTGGTGAACAAAGTATACAAAGGTTGCCCGTTGAGGATTCAGGGGTATGAATTCTTGGCAGACTTGATTGAGTTGCCCTTCCATGAGTTTGACGTGATTTTGGGAATGGACTGGTTGTCACGCCATCGTGCAATAGTTGATTGCAAATTGAAGAGAATTTCTCTAAAAACTTCGTGAGGGTAATGAGATCACAGCTTGTGGGGAAAGGATGATTTCTTGTCCAATGTCATCTCACACGCTTGCAAGAAGAATGATGAGAAAAGGTCGTGAAGCCTACCTAGCACATGTGGTGGATACTAGGCGTGCTAAGCCAAACTTGAGTGACATACCCACGTGAGAGACTTCCCGTAAGTATTTCAAGAGTTGCCCGGTCTGCCACCAGAAAGGGAAGTCGAGTTTGCTATTGAGACACTGCCTGGTACAGCACCCATTTCCATTGCTGCTTATAGGATGGCACCCACTGAATTGAGGGAGTTGAAAACTCAATTGAAAGAGTTGCTGGATAAGGGGTTCATACGCCCCAAAGGTGTCACCATGGGGAGCTCCAGGTCGCTTTTGTAAAGAAGAAGGATGGGACTTTGAGGCTATGTATTGATTACCTGGCGCTTGAATAAAGTGACTGTGAAGAACACGTATACGTTGCCTAGAATTTATGATCTGTTTGATCAGCTGCAGGGAGCAGGAGTCTTTTCTAATATTGATCTCGATCGTGGGTATCATCACCGAGGGTGAAAGATGTAGATGTGCCCAAGATCGCATTCAGACCCTATGGGCATTATGAGTTTCTCGTGATGCCCTTTGGCCTAACAAATGCACCAATGCGTTCATGGACCTTATGAACCGTATCTTCCATCCATACCTAGATCGGTTCAGAGTGGTTTTTATTGATGACATTCTCGTGTACTCCAAGACCAGTGGAAGAACATGATGAACATTTGAGGATTGTTCGCAAACCCCGAAAGAAAAGAAGTCAGATGCTAAGTTATCCAAGTGTGACTTCTGGTTGGATGAGATTGCATTCCTTGGACACATAGTGTCAGCTGATGGGATTAGGGTGGATCCCAAGAAAATAGAAGCAGTGATGGAATGGAAGCCTCCCATGAATACAACTGAGGTCAGAAGTTTCTTGGGGCTACTGGGTATTACAGAGATTTGTGAAGGGATTTTCCCTAATAGCCGCTCCAATGACCAAGTTGTTACACAAGAATGTCGATTTGACGAATGACAAGTGTCGCATCAGCTTTGAGAAGTTGAAGGCTATATTGACAGAGGCACCGCAGCACACAACAAGGTCGTGAAAGGACTTTGTGGTCTACAGTGATGCCTCTCATAATGGGCTAGGTGTGTATTGATGCAAGAGGGGAAGGTGGTCGCCTATGCTTCCGCATACCTAAGGCCACATGAACAAAATTACCCTACCCATGATTTGGAGCTTGCAGCAATTATCTTCGTGATCAAGATATGGAGGCATTATTTGTATGGTGAAAAGTGTTACATCTACACTGACCACAAAAGCCCAAATACTTGCCAACCTGTATGAGCTCAACCTTAGACAGAGGCGATGGATTGAGTTCCCGAAGGACTATGATTGTGTAATTGACTATCATCCCGGGAAGGCAAATGTAGTTGCTGATGCTTTGAGCAGAAAATCCATGATTGCTTTGAGATCATTGAATGCCCGTCTATCTTTGATTCGAGATGGAGTTATTTTGGCTGAGTTGCAAGTAAGGCCAAACTCGCTACAAAGCAGATACTAGATGGGCGTAAGGTAGATGAGAAGCTAATGGCTATTGTGAGCAAGATTTCAGAGGGAAAAGCAATCGATTATGAGGTGAAAGCAGATGGGTGTCTCAGATTATAAAGAAAGACTGTGTACCAGATGATGGGGAATTGAAGGCCAGATTCTAAAAGAGGCACACACCAGTTGTATATGCTATGCACCTGTGAAGTACAAAGATGTACCATGATCCAAACTCCAAGATTGGTGGCCGGTATGAAGAGGGATATAGGTGACTATGTGACTAAATGTTTGACATGTCAGCAAGTCAAGGCAGAACACCAAGTTCCATCAGGTTTGCTACAGCCTATACGCATACCTGAATGGAAATGGGATTGGGTCACCATGGATTTTGTAAGTGGGCTACCTCTCACCCTAAGAAACATGATGCAAAGATGGGTGATAGTTGATAGATTGACAAAGTCAAGACACTTTCTCGCGCTTAGGACCGACTACTCACCGGAGAAGTTAGCGTAATGTATATCGCTGAGATAGTTAGATCGCATGGAATTCCACTTTCCATCATATCCGATCGAGACCCAAGGTTTACATCGAGATTCGGAAGAAGTTGCATGAATCCTTGGGTACACAACTCCATTTCAAGATGCCTTTCCATCCTCAGACGGATGGGCAATCAGAAAGAGTAATCTAGGTAAACAATTGAAACCCATGAAATTGATACAAATATTGAATTGAAATGATAACAATAACGTGAAATACTTGTCAGGTCCTTGAGGATATGCTGAGGAGTTGTGTCATTGAGTTTGAGGGAAGTCGATAGATACCTCCCATCGCGTAATTTGCATACAACAATAGCTACCAAGCTAGTATTCAAATGGCCCCGTATGAAGCAATCGTATGGGAGAAAATGTAGAACTCAGCAGGCCGGACTGAATTGGGAGAAGACAAATCGGTAGGGTCGCACTGTGAAACAGCCGAGGAAAAAGTGAAAATAATCAAAGCCAACTTGAAGGTTGCCTCGCATGCATGTAAATCTTATGCCGACCTGAAGAGAAAAGAAATAGAATATGTGGTTGGCGACAAAGTGTTTCTCAAGGTGTCACCATGGAAGAAGGTATTGAGGTTTGGAAGGAAAGGTAAGTTAAGCCCTAGGTTTATTGGCCCATATGAAGTCATTGAACGTGTGGGTCCAAAGTGGCCTATAGGCTAGCTTTACCACCGTGAGTGGACAAGATCCACAATGTGTTCCACGTGTCATGCTCGTAAGATATCGCCAGATCCTTCGCATGTCATCTCCAGAGAAGAAATTGAAATACAAATGATTTGACATATGAAGAGGAACCTCTACGGATCTTGGCTCGGGAAGTAAAAGAATTGAGGAACAAGCAAATTCCATTGGTGAAAGTGCTTTGGAGGCACCACAACACCGAGGAGGCAACTTGGGAAAGTGAAGAGTCGATGAGGCAACAGTTCCCTCAACTGTTTGCATCAGGTAAATTTCGAGGCCGAAATTTAAATTAGAGGGGAAGAGTTGTAACACCCTCCCGATCACTCCGTACATCCTACTGTTCCGGTGATCCAGGTCGGTCCCATACCTAGAACGTCCGAAAAATATTTAAACTAAAGTCAGAACCCTAATTAACTCAAATATTAATAAGAAAAATTTAGTAAAAATTTTAGAAATAAAATACAATCGAGTAAACGAGCCGTGCCCAAGCGATGGGTCACGGAGGGAAGTTGTTCTCGCAACGAGGAGCCCTAGATTCGGGAAAAAATTATAAAATAATTTTTGGGACTCCAGAGAAGGGTAATTGAGGTTCCCATGGCATTAGAATGCCAAGAAAATACCTAGAAAATTTTTTCAATCGGTACAGACGATTTTGACCCGTTAAGCCAAACGGAGGACATTTTGGTCATTTCGCCTTCCGAGGTGATTTTTGGCCGACTTGTCCAGTTGAGTAAATAATTAATATAACATAAAATATGAAGAAACATTGCTAGAAATTAAATTGAAAATGAGTAGTGGAGGAAAGAAAAGAAAAATGCAATTTATGACATCAATGTGATGTCATTTGTAATTTCCAACCAATCACACTTAAGCACCCATTTAACCAACAAATAAAAGAGATAAATAAGACTAAATAAAGACCAAAAGAAGACCAAAAATGTGAGCAGCCATGCCTTCCCCATTTCTGCCGTTTCCCTCTTCCCTCTCCCTCCACCATTTTTATTAAGCTTTGAACTTGATTTTCTCTTCATCCACTCACTAAAACCCATAAGTCCCTTCATTAAAAATTAATCCCACATCTTAAACAAACTCTTGGCAGCCAACAAGAGGGAAGAAAGTGAAGTTTAGGGCTTTGAAAAATCTGCCACACAAGGTTAGTGCAACTATAACTTAAAAACTCATTATTTTCATGGTTTAGGACTTGAAACTTAGTGTGAATTATGATTTAAATGAACAAAAACCTAAGTGTATGAGCTCTTGAATTTTGGCTGCCCTAGCTATGGAATAGGAGGGAGTGTTTTTATGAGCTTGAAGTGATCTAGAATTATATTAGAAGTTGATAAACACAAGAATAATGGATTAAAAGTTAACAAAGGTAAGTTGTGTAAAACATGAACTTGAATTAGGGTTTTGTGAGCAAAATGTAAACTTGGTTTAGGAAATTGTTAGGGCACATTTTAATGGTCAATTAGTGACCATTTTAGATATGTTGACCATAAATGGGACTGAAAAATGCTATGGCAAAGTGAGGTGAAATCTGCCCTATGGACAGCAGCATAGGGACTGAAATTTCAGTCCCTTTGCACTGCCATAACTTGGGCTGTGCTTGTCCAATTGATGTTTGGCCAATTGGACATGAAACTAGGCTTATAATGGCACATTTTTGCTGAAGAAACCATGCCCGAAAGACCAAAGCAAAAGGGTCAAAACTCAGCCACAATCCGGAACCCTGAAACTGCCTCTGCAGAATTTGACCAAATGAACAGTAACTGTTCATTTGGCCATAAGTCACTGTATATTTGGTCAATTGGTCTGAAATTTTACAGCAACAAGTTAAGACATAGACAAACAACTTTCATGAAGGAACCTACCCCAAATTATGGCCAGAACCCATTCAACCAAGTGACTCAAGTCACTGTTCATGCACTGTAGATATGGTAAAATTCTGCAGACTGCATATCCGGACAGCCTGGGTTTTGAGCCATATCTGAGCTACAAAACTCCAAATGGAGTGATTAAAAAAAGGAAATTCAACTAGACAAAATAAGGAACAACTTTCATGTTTTACATTTCTTCAAATTCCAACAGTAACAGTGTCCAATGGAACAGTGAACTTGACTTCCCAAAACTGAAAATTCTGCTGGTTTTGAGTTTCACTTTGGAATGGTTTTAACACTTAATGCCAACAAGTTTTAAACACCAAATGTGGTATGTTGGGAGTGCCAAAGTCAATGGACACATTTTTATTCTAAAAGTCAACATTTTTGTTGACCAATGATGAATAGTAACACCAAAAAGTTGAAATTCACAAATTGACGAATTTAAGAGTTTCAAATGCCCTAGTATACCTAACAAGATTGGTTTGGATAGTTTGGCATGCCAATAGGGTTCAGTTAGCGATCGCACATGGCAAAAATGCCATTCGTGATTTCATGGCTTTTAGCCATTCTGACTTTGCATTGAGACTTGGCCTTGTGCTCGATATTATTTACTTGTTAGCCGCTCTGCACACCGGAGATGCATATGTGACCGATGGTGTGACGCCCGAGGTACTAGGTACCCAAAGTGCGATTTACCGTTATCCATCCACTGCGTCTAGTGTAGGTTACTTGGGGCAACCAAATGAATAAAAGTGAACAGAGTTAATGAATTAATGAATATACCAAAATCAAACAAAGAAAGCATACACTTTGCATACACATTTATTTTCTTGCCAATTTCTTCTATTATATTATTGCACCACTAAGCATTATTGCTTAGCGCGTTGCTTTGCCACGCGTAGGTACTGAGATTCCGACCGTGAGCCCGTGAGACCACGCATCGGGTGAGTCCATCCGATTACGCTCGATGTCCGTGTCACCTCACTACTGCGATGCATCGGTAGGGCACTAGGTGTCATTTTGTCATTTTGATATTTTGTAGCGATTTGTATTTTCTCATAAGTACTTGAACTCATGTAATATATTTTGATGTTTATGTAAATAATGAAAGTTATTACTATGTATGCATGATTTGAGAATGTTTTTATTGATTGTATTTGAGAAATGGATGTTGAGAAATGAAAAGGTTGTTGAAACCTTAAACTGAAAAATTGTTCAAATCTTGATATTGATTTTTGTGATGATATTGAAGTTGAGAATGAATGAATTTGTTTATTGGAAGTGTTTTTAACAGTTCAGAAGAACAGTTTTCTCCATTTTTAGCAGGTACTCACGGATTTTCTTTAAAATTTTGAACCTTAAATGAATAATACTTTTGATAAATGGCTTAAACAAATTGTATTTCATAAATTATATGCAAAAGTATGATATAAATTAATTGAGGAATATTAGAGTGTGCTTGGTACACCGTGTGGCATTACTTACTCGGGTATCTTGTACGGGTAAGGGGTGTCACATTTAGTGGTATCGAGCACGGTTTAGGCGTTCGGGCCTAGATTGAGTCCATACCATGCATTGCATTTGTAAGAGTCGAGGTGACACTAACGCAGATCTGTTTATCTTTCTTATTTTGAATAGGATATGGATCCTTCATCTCGGAGGGCGATCGAGGAGGAAGTGGAGAGTCATGCTCCACTGCGCGGTGAGGCCTGGGGCATGAGAGAATCTGCTCGCCAGACTCAAGCGAGCACGCTCGGCCTCCACAGCCATGTTCCAACAAATGGCCGACTTCTTTAGACAGATGGTGGGTAATGCCGGCACCACCACCACCACCACCAGCTCCACAGAAGTCACACTGGAAAGGTTAAGAAAATTTGGGGCGTGGATTTCTATGGCAGAGAGAAGATGACTCATTGCGGTAGAATTGATTGAGCAGGCAGGCGAGTCTTGAAACAACTTCTTTGCACTCGAGCAAAACACGGAAGCTGCCATCTCTTTCTTGCAAGATGATTCTTATGAGTGGTGGGACACGGTATCCAGTGAAGTGCAGCCCGAAGCTGTAACTTGGGACTTCTTCCTCTCTGAGTTCAAGAAGAAATATGTGGGTACTGTATACCTGGAAGAAAAAAGAAGAGAATTTATTAACCTGAGGCAAAGCGGTTGTCGGTGGTGAGTATGAGATGGAGTTTGTTCGATTATGCCGTTTTGGTAGGGAGATAGTCCCTAATGAATCTGAAAGATGTAAGAGATTTGATGAGGGACTTAATGACAACATCAAGATCCAGCTCACCGCCTTGGGAATCACAGAATTTACCAAGTTAGTGGAAGCTGCCATAAAGGTTGAAAAAGTGAGAATTAGTGAGTGGACTAGAAGAGGCAGGCGAGAAGGGGCCGGGTCGGTCTAGTTCGGCTCTGCATCGGGAAGAAGTTCAAGGGTCCTCTGCACAAAGTTCAGCTCGACCACAGGGCCGAGTCGATCTCGAGGCCCAGCCACGATTCACCCCTAGGAGAGGTCGGTCCACACCATCGGTGGGCGGCTCTCCGGGATGGGGTTCGAGGACCAGCCCGGCATCTTACTGTCCACAATGTTAAAGATGGCATAAGGGAAGTGTTGGAGAGTGGCGGTGCTGCTTGAGGTGTGGGTCAACGAGCATCGGTTGAGGAAGCGCCCGCAGAACTACTACGGCTACTCGACACAAGCGATGGACTGCTCTGCACCACCAAGGGGTAGAAGGTGCAGTAAATCCAGCGATGGGACTATCACGAGGCTGCATCGAGCAGCAGAGAGGCGGATAACGTGCCACTGCCGAAATTATGCCACGAGAGCTCGGGAGGAGCAAGATGCCGGGCGTCATCGAGTGCGTTCTCCTCTACAATACTCCTGCATGCATTGGTGGATCCAGATCCACTCATTCATACATCTGCATCAATCTACCCGTAGAAAGGGGATACTAGTAAGGGAAAGTGACCAAGACATTACGGTCACTAATCCATTAAACCACGCAGTGTAGTGGTGAACAAAGTATACAAAGGTTGCGTTGAGGATTGAGGTATGAATTCTTGCGGACTTGATTGAGTTGCCCTTCCATGAGTTTGGCGTGATTTTGGGAATGGGTGGTTGTCACGTCATCAGGCAATAGTTGATTGCAAATTGAAGAGAATTTCTCTAAAAACTTGAGAGGGTAATGAGATCACGATTGTGGGGAAAGGGATTTCTTGTCCAATGTCATCTCAACCACGATTGCAAGAAGAATGATGAGAAAAGGTGAAGCCTACCTAGCACATGTGGTGGATACTAGGCGAGCTAAGCCAAACTTGAGTGACATACCCACAGTGAGAGACTTCCCAGTATTTCTGAAGAGTTGCACTGGTTTGCCACGAGAAAGGAAGTCGAGTTTGCTATTGAGACAACTGTAGATCTGACACCCATTTCTATTGCTCCTTATAGGATGGCACCCACTGAATTGAGGAGTTGAAAACTCAATTGCAAGGATTCTGGATAAGGGGTTCATACGCTGATGTGTCACCATGGGGAGCTCGGTCTGTTTGTAAAGAAGAAGGATGGGACTTTGAGGCTATGTATTGATTCTGGCGGTTGAATAAAGTGGTATGAAGAACAAGTATCCGTTGCCTAGAATTGATGATCTGTTTGATCAGCTGAAGGGAGCAGGAGTATTTTCTAAGATTGATCTCAGATCAGGGTATCATCAGCTGAGGGTGAAAGATGTAGATGTGCCCAAGACTGCATTCAGGACCCGGTATGGGCATTATGAGTTTATGGTGATGCCCTTTGGCCTAACAAATACACCGGCGTTCATGGACCTTATGAACCGTATCTTCCATCCATACCTAGATCGGTTCATAGTGGTTTTATTGATGACATTCTGGTGTACTCCAAGACCAGGGAAGAACATGATGAACATTTGAGGATTGTTCTGCAAACCCTGAAAGAAAAGAAGCTGTATGCTAAGTTGTCCAAGTGTGACTTCTGGTTGGATGAGATTGCATTCCTTGGACACATAGTGTCAGCTGATGGGATTAGGGTGGATCCCAAGAAAATAGAAGCAGTGATGGAATGGAAGCCTCCCAGGAATACAAGCGAGGTCGAAGTTTCTTGGGGCTATTTGGTATTCTGGAGATTTGTGAAGGATTTTCCTAATAGCTGCTCCAATGACCAAGTTGTTACACAAGAATGTCGATTTGACTGGAATGACAAGTGTCGGACCAGTTTTGAGAAGATTGAAGGCTATATTGACAGAGGCACGGTGTTAACACACGGATGTCGAGAAAGGACTTTGTGGTCTCTGATGATGCCTCTCATAATGGGCTAGGGTGTGTATTGATGCAAGAGGGGAAGGTGGTCGCCTATGCTTCCAGACGGCTAAGGCCACATGAACAAAAGTACCCTACCCATGATTTGGAGCTTGCAGCAATTATCTTCGCACTGAAGATATGGAGGCATTATTTGTATGGTGAAAAGTGTTACATCTACACGGACCACAAAAGCCTGAAATACTTGCCAACCCAGAAGGAGCTCAACCTTAGGCAGGCGATGGATTGAGTTCTGAAGGACTATGATTGTGTAATTGACTATCATCACGGGAAGGCAAATGTAGTTCTTGATGCTTTGAGCGAGAAAATCCATGATTGCTTTGAGATCATTGAATGCCCGTCTATCTTTGATTCGAGATGGAGTTATTTTGGTGAGTTGCAAGTAAGGCCAAACACACTCTGTGAGATACTAGATGGGCGAGAAGGTAGATGAGAAGCTAATGGCTATTGTGAGCAAGATTTGAGAGGAAAAGCAGCGATTATGAGGTGAAAGCGGATGGGTGTCTGTATTATAAAGAAAGGCGTGTGTACGGATGATGGGAATTGAAGGCGATATTCTAAAAGAGGCACACACCGGTGTATATGCTATGCACCGAAGTACAAAGATGTACCATGATCCGAAACTCCGGTATTGGTGGCACAGTATGAAGAGGGATATAGGTGACTATGTGACTAAATGTTTGACATGTCGACAAGTCAAGCGAGAACACCAAGTTCCATCGGGTTTGCTCTGACCTATCGCATACGAATGGAAATGGGATTGGTCACCATGGATTTTGTAAGTGGGCTACCTCTCACCGGAAGAAACATGATGCGGCATGGGTGATAGTTGATAGATTGACAAAGTCGGCACACTTCTGCGCGATTAGGGTCGACTACTCACTGGAGAAGTTAGCGGATTGTATATCGTGAGATAGTTAGGCGCATGGAATTCCACTTTCCATCATATCGGCCGAGACCCAAGGTTTACATCGAGATTACGGAAGAAGTTGCATGAATCCTTGGGTACACAACTCCATTTCAGCCTGACTTTCCATCCTCGAGACGGATGGGCAATCGAAAAGAGTAATCCGGTAAACAATTGAAACCCATGAAATTGATACAAATATTGAATTGAAATGATAACAATAACGTGAAATACTTGTCGAGTCCTTGAGGATATCTTTGAGGAGTTGTGTCATTGAGTTTGAGGAAAGTGGGATAGATACCTCCCAGCGCGAATTTGCATACAACAATAGCTACCAAGCTAGTATTCAAATGGCCGTATGAAGCCTTTGTATGGGAGAAAATGTAGAACTCGGTGTCTTTGGACTGAATTGGGAGAAGACAAGCGGTAGGGTCGGACACAGTGAAACAGTGAGAAAAAGTGAAAATAATCAAAGCCAACTTGAAGGTTGCCTCGCATGACAGAGAAATCTTATGCCGAACTGAAGAGAAAAGAAATAGAATATGTGGTTGGCGACAAAGTGTTTCTCAAGGTGTCACCATGGAAAAAGGTATTGAGGTTTGGAAGGAAAGGTAAGTTAAGCCCTAGGTTCATTGGCCCATATGAAGTCATTGAGCGAGTGGGTCCAGTGGCCTATAGGCTAGCTTTACCACGGAGTGGACAAGATCCACAATGTGTTCCACGTGTCTATGCTCGAGAAGATATCGCTCAGATCCTTCGCATGTCATCTCGGAGAAGAAATTGAAATACTGCCGGATTTGACATATGAAGAGGAACCTCTACGGATCTTGGCTCGGGAAGTAAAGAATTGAGGAACAAGCAAATTCCATTGGTGAAAGTGCTTTGGAGGCACCACAACACCGAGGAGGCAACTTGGGAAAGTGAAGAGTCGATGAGGCAACAGTTCCTCAGCTGTTTGCATCAGTAAATTTCGAGGACGAAATTTAAATTAGAGGAAGAGTTGTAACACCCTCCCGATAACCACTCAGTACATCCTCTTGTTCAGGTGTCGGTCGGACAGCTAGAAACGTCGGAAAAATATTTAAACTAAAGTCAGAACCCTAATTAACTCAAATATTAATAAGAAAAATTTAGTAAAAATTTTAGAAATAAAATACAAGCTGAGTCAAACAGTAGGTGCCCAAGCGATGGGTCAGGAGGGAAGTTGCGGTTCGCAACGAGGAGCCCTAGACAGGGAAAAATTATAAAATAATTTTTGGGACTCGAAGAAGGGTAATTGAGGTTCCCATGGCATTAGAATGCCAAGAAAATACCTAGAAAATTTTTTCAATCGGTACAGACGATTTTGACCCGTTAAGCCAAACGGAGGACATTTTGGTCATTTCGCATTCCGAGGTGATTTTTGGCCGACTTGTCCAGTTGAGTAAATAATTAATATAACATAAAATATGAAGAAACATTGCTAGAAATTAAATTGAAAATGAGTAGTGGAGGAAAGAAAAGAAAAATGCAATAAAATGCAATTTATGACATCAATGTGATGTCATTTGTAATTTCCAACCAATCACACTTAAGCACCCATTTAACCAACAAATAAAAGAGATAAATAAGACTAAATAAAGACCAAAAGAAGACCAAAAATGTGAGCAGCCATGCCTTCCCCATTTCAGCCGTTTCCCTCTTCCCTCTCCCTCCACCATTTTTATTAAGCTTTGAACTTGATTTTCTCTTCATCCACTCACTAAAACCCATAAGTCCCTTCATTAAAAATTAATCCCACATCTTAAATAAACTCTTGGCAGCCAACAAGAGGAAGGAAATTGAGGTTTAGAGGCTTGGAAAAATCTGCCACACAAGGTTAGTGCAACTATAACTTAAAAACTCATTATTTTCATGGTTTAGGACTTGAAACTTAGTGAGAATTGTGATTTAAATGAACAAAAACCTAAGTGTATGAGCTCTTGAATTTTGGCTGCCCTAGCTATGGAATAGGAGGGAGTGTTTTTATGAGCTTGAAGTGATCTAGAATTATATTAGAAGTTGATAAACACAAGAATAATGGATTAAAAGTTAACAAAGGTAAGTTGTGTAAAACATGAACTTGAATTAGGGTTTTGTGAGCAAAATGTAAACTTGGTTTAGGAAATTGTTAGGGCACATTTTAATGGTCAATTAGTGACCATTTTAGATATGTTGACCATAAATGGGACTGAAAAATGCTATGGCAAAGTGAGGTGAAATCTGCCCTATGGACAGCAGCATAGGGACTGAAATTTCAGTCCCTTTGCACTGCCATAACTTTGGCTGTGCTTGTCCAATTGATGTTTGGCCAATTGGACATGAAACTAGGCTTATAATGGCACATTTTTGCTGAAGAAACCATGCCCGAAAGACCAAAGCAAAAGGGTCAAAACTCAGCCACAATCCGGAACCCTGAAACTGCCTCTGCAGAATTTGACCAAATGAACAGTAACTGTTCATTTGGCCATAAATCACTGTAGATTTGGTCAATTGGTCTGAAATTTTTACAGAAACAAGTTAAGACATAGACAAACAACTTTCATGAAGGAACCTACCCCAAATTATGGCCAGAACCCATTCAACCAAGTGACTCAAGTCACTGTTCATGCACTGTAGATATGGTAAAATTCTGCAGACTGCATATCCGGACAGCCTGGGTTTTTGAGCCATATCTGGAGCTACAAAACTCCAAATGGAGTGATTCAAAAAAGGAAATTCAACTAGACAAAATAAGGAACAACTTTCATGTTTTACATTTCTTCAAATTCCAACAGTAACAGTGTCCAATGGAACAGTGAACTTGACTTCCCAAAACTGAAAATTCTGCTGGTTTTGAGTTTCACTTTGGAATGGTTTTAACACTTAATGCCAACAAGTTTTAAACACCAAATGTGGTATGTTGGGAGTGCCAAAGTCAATGTACACATTTTTATTCTAAAAGTCAACATTTTTGTTGACCAATGATGAATAGTAACACCAAAAAAGTTGAAATTCACAAATTGACGAATTTAAGAGTTTCAAATGCCCTAGTATACCTAACAAGATTGGTTTGGATAGTTTGGCATGCCAATAGGGTTCGATTAGCGATCGCACATGGCAAAAATGCCATTCTGATTTCATGGCTTTTAGCCATTCGACTTTGCATTGAGACTTGGCCTTGTGCACGATATTATTCTGACTTGTTACATTGCACTGCCGGAGATGCATATGTGACCGATGTGTGACGGCCGAGAACTAGGTACCCGGTGCGGTTACCCGTTATCGATCCGATCGTCTAGAGTAGGTTACATGGTGCAACCAAATGAAAAAAAGAGAACAGAGTTAAAGAATTAATGAATAAAAAAAAATAAATCAAAGAAAGCATACACTTTGCATACACATATATTTTATTGCCAATTTCTTCTATTATATTATTGCACAACTAATCATAATTGCTTAGCGCGTTGCTTGCCCGCAGCGTAGTGCTGGAGATTCGGCCGTGAGCCCGGTAGACCACGGTGGGTGAGTCCATCGGCAGTTACGCTCGATGTCAGTGTCACCTCACTACTGCGATTGCATCGGTAGGGCACTAGGTGTCATTTTGTCATTTTGATATTTTGTAGCGATTTGTATTTTCTCATAAGTACTTGAACTCATGTAATATATTTTGATGTTTATGTAAATAATGAAAGTTATGACTATGAATGCAAGATTTGAGCATGTATTTATTGCTTGTATATGAGAAATGGATGTTGAGAAATGAAAAGGTTGTTGAAACCTGAAACTGATAAATTGTTCAAATCTTGATATTGAATTTTGTGATGATATTGAAGTTGAGAATGAATGAATTTGTTTATTGGAAGTGTTTTTAACAGTTCAGAAGAGCAGTTTTCTCCATTTTTAGCGGTACTCATGGATTTTCTTTAAAATTTTGAACCTTAAATGAATAATACTTTTGATAAATGGCTTAAACAAATTGTATTTCATAAATTATATGCAAAAGTATGATATAAATTAATTGAGGAATATTAGAGTGTGCCGGTACACCGTGTGGCATTACTTACTTGGGTATACTGTACACGGGTAAGGGGTGTCACAAGTGCCCATCCTTTTGGCAGTGGAAACACTTTCCTTTGCCTCCATCAGCTTTAGTTTTCCTTTTCTGTTTAGCTATTTTCTTGGAAGGACCAGGAATCTGAGGTTTCTTTTTCTTATTGCCCTTCTTCTTATTGGACTTTCCAGCAGAAGAAGATGCAACCAAAGCTACCTCTTTTCCTTTATTACAGCATATTCTTTTGGGCAATAACCAGCATGTTGAGTAAACCGGCTAAGGTGCATTCTGTTTAGTCACATGGAAATTTGTCACAAAATTCCCAAAAGACTCGGGGAAGGTGAAGGATCAAATCCGTCTGTAGTTGGAAATCCATGTTGAAGTCAAGATATTCCAACCGCTCAATCACCGAATCATCTTGTGGACATGATCCCCAACATTACGTCCCTCGGACATCCTCATACGAAATAGTGTCTAGATATCTCATACCTAGCATTCCTCTGTGCTCACCATACAACTCTTGTATGTGAAGGAGGATCTCACTGCACTCTGCATGTTCTCATGTTGCTTACGTAACTCATTACTCATGGAAGCAAGTATGTAACACTTAGCTCTCATATCATGCTCCTTCCACTTGTCCAAAGTTTCATGTTCCTCTTGTGTGGCCTCTGGAGGTAAGGGACCAGGAACATTTGAATCTAGAACATATCTTATATGTTCAAGGTTCAGGACAAGTTTCAAATTTCTTAGCCAATCAGACAGATTAGGTCCTGTCAACCTGTTGTGATCAAGTATGCTTGCAAGGATATTGGATGGTGGTGGTTGTTTTGTGCTCATTTTTATCAGAAAATTAACTGCAGAAAATAACCAGATTAATTAGTAAATGTATCATGTAATTAATCAAAATGATTATGGTCTTTTAATCAAATTGGTCCTCACACTAACTTAGCGGATCCTACACTTCCAAAGTAGAAAACGGAAATCCTAGTTGGATGGATTTCTAGTGGGTGATTGAATTCTTATAATTATATTGATCATCCTCAGGTACATCCATTATTGGAATTACAATAAACTATAAGTGAGCAACTCCTTGCCCATCACATCTCATGTGAGGTTCAATCCTTTACCTAGCCCCTAATGCTCAAAATCTCAGGTACATCCATTATTGACTTATCTTGCATTAGTTAAGTTGATCCCATTGAGCGATAATTATGCAAATAATTTTAATGTCCTCAGGTACATCCAATATTGGCCACCAAACCATTTACATATTTACAACATCTCATGCTTAACAATTATTCTTAAGAAAATCTCTTAAATTAATTGCATCTTATGCAACTATTTAAAATTTCTTAAAATAATTGCCCCAATGGAGGGCTTATGTTATAATTACTTTAATTATACCATTTCCAACTTAATCATTTGTTTGGAAGATTTTATAGCCATCCTAATTACTATTAAGGTCTCACTTTGCACATTATCCATTTAGCAAGCATATATCATATAATTGCATACATTCCCATACATCTCATGCATTCATGGATAAGCAGTAAATATGGTATGATCATTGACTTTCTAAGGATTCAATTCGAGCCACCAAGATTTGAATCAGGGCATTCCTAGGTGCATTTCATTCATTCATTTTACAAGAGTTGCTGAAGGAGTACATAATCAACATTTGATATTGAATTCCTCCCCTTTGGTCCCACCAATGATCTTGAACTCCTTGAACTTCTTGCAATCCAATATTACATAGTACTCCTTGGCATACCAAGGCGAATTTACAAGAACTTAAATAAATGAAATTACAACCCAAAAATATTACAAACTTAATAATACATGCCCAAAATAAATTAAAATAAATTAATTAATTTACAATCCCAAAGAAACATAAAAGAAATAAATCCAATCACATTGGTCTTTTATAGTCCATGATCATCCATCAAGCATATCACTATTTAACAATTAAATAAAACATACATACTTAAATAAAAATGAATATCTCATAATCAACTTAAAAATCAAGATTTGAATATTATTAAAATAAATTTAAAAATTCAGATTTGAATCTCATTCAAACAAATTTAAAAATTCAGATTTGAATCACATTCAAACAACTTCAAAAATTCAGATTTGAATCACATTCAAACATTTTTTAAAAAATCAGATTTGAATCACATTCAAATATTTTTTAAAAAATTAGATCTGAATTTTATTGAATCAATTTTAAAAAATCAGATTTAAATATGATTCAAACAACTTTAAAAATTCATATTTGAATCACATTCAAACAACTTTTAAAATTCAGATTTGAATCACATTCAAACAATTTTTAAAATTCTGATTTGAATCATAATTTAATTGTGTGATTAAAACTACTAATTAAACACTTTAATTAGTCAAAGAATAGGCCTTAGATCATACAACAATTGCAGAATTAAAAGCCAAACCTTGAACCACCCATGGAACCATTGTTGCCGCCACCAATGGTGGCTTCACCATGTGTGCCGCCACACCTCTTGATCCAACCAGCAATGAATCAATCATCTCATGATCAAATCACACAATTAAATCATATAATCAACAATCTAAATGACAAATATAGTGGCTCTGATACCAATTGAAGGAACAAAAGCGTGAAAAGCACAAGATTATACCATTGAATTCAAAAAAATTTCGCCTAGGGTCACATGCACCATGCAAGATTTATTTTTATCTATTTGATTTCAATGATAAACAACATATTAAAACTCTTTTAATATGTTTTTGGATTTGTATTTGCCATTTAAGATTTTAAAATTAATCAGATTAATTTTAGAACCCTAGATTAAATCAAGAACGATTACACTAACCTCTTGATGAACTTAAGAGTGTCTGCGCCTTTGAGATTCGTCTTCAGGACACCAAATGTTGTCCCTCTAGCTTGTCCACACCAAGAACACCTATGGCAGCCCTTGAACAGCCTCTAAAGCTTTTTCTATTAATTAGAAATTCAAGTTCTGCCTTTTAAGATATTAGAGATGTAAACAGGACACTAGAAACAATTTCTAGTGTTCTTAATTCAAAAGATTGATGGCTAATCTCTTTGAATTGATGAGAGATGAAGAGAAATAGCTGGAGAGACTCAAAGTGGCGTGAAAAATGAGAGGAGAGGCTGCTGGTTATTTTTTCTTTTCATAACCACACTTAAATAGCTAGGTTAACACATTAAACCCTAGCCACATGTCACCTTTTGATTAGCTCTAGGTTTAAGTGACCCAATCACATTGTGCCAAGTGTCAAACCTATATTTAATCTTGATTTTAATCATCTTACATGATTAAAAAAACATTTGGCAATCTTATGTGTAATCCCATGTGTCACCATCTCATGGTGCCACGTGTCACACTGTGAAATGACCAAAATGCCCCTGTGTCTTAATTTTGAGTTCTTAACCCAAAATAATTATTTTCTTCTTCTAATTAATTTATATCAAATATAAATTAATTAATTAATCTCTATTAATTAATTTCTCATCAATTAAATTCATATTTAAACACTTTAAATATAAATTTAATTTATACTACACATCCAATAATCTAGATTTGGTTTCAAGTCATGCTAGGGACTTTGCAATTTAATTGCAAACCAAACCTATTTAATTAATCAATTAAACTCTTTAATTAATTAATTAAATCATATTTAAATAGGTGATAACTTGTGTATGTGTGTGACTTACTAGGCTCATTACTAATTGGCAATGAGACATGATATCAACTCTTAATATCATCAGAACTCTTTCTTACCATAAATGATTTCTCTAAATCATTTTATGAACCTCATAGACCATGGTTAACACCTAGCATAGCATGCCATGGCCACCCAATTAGTAATAAGGTTTACCTTAAATGAACCTATAATCATATGTTACCATGCACTAGAATCTCTTTGTTACAAAATCCGAACTCAAGCTGGAGTCATGGTTTATGTCAAACTCCATTTGCTATGAATATTATGTTCTCTTTTAATTCTAGTTCTTGATTAAAAAGATTTTCTCATCAGAAACTCTTTTCTGAATAAATCTATCTGTCTGGCCAGAACTTGAAACATCAAGAACAATTAAATGAACATAGGATTTTATCTCTATTTACTTAGAGGAACAGATTCCATCTTGATCAACACCTACCTCCATATATAACTAGTAGGAGCCAACACATGCCCATATACCCATACATAGTACAAGTATGAAAGCAGTATCAAACTCAAACCACCTAGATACAAGATAACTGTTATCTCAGTCTAAAGATTATATGATCGACATGATTTATGACAAAACATTGACAAGAGTAAACTCCATGTGCTTATCATAAGTGTCCTTTGGTTGACCTACTTATCATTTATAAGTGCCTATCATGTTTGTCATATGGCATGAGACTCACCATTCTATCTTATTTATATCTCATATAAATAACTTGGGAACAAACATGAATACAATATTTCTGGATAAGTCATGTCCTTATTATGAAGTATCCTCGATTGTGAACCTATTTATGATACTTCGTGCTAGAAATATTGTCACTCATATTCTTAACAACTTAAGAATAATATTTCTAACAAAATATCAATGGACCTTTTCTATTACACATAAATATATTATGTAAACGGAAAAGTGGAAATGCCTTTTATTAATAAAAATATGTACAAGATACATACTATATGATATGCTCTAGGGCATACTACTAACAGTATATTTCAATGGTAGAAAGGAAGACGATTCTTCAGTGGCTGAGTATTGGTTAGAAAGGACTGAAAGAGTCCTGCAGCAGCTCCATTGCACACCAGAACAAAGTTTGGAGTGTGCAGTTTCATTGTTACAAGAAGCTGCATATCGGTGGTGGGATGTTGTAACCAAGGTAGTGCCACCACCAGCGTAACTTGAATTCTTTGTGATAGAGTTGGAAAGAAATATATTAGCTGTGTTCATGAAGAGGCAGAGAGGAGTGGTCTTTAGCAAAGAGGAAATTTGGGATCTAGTAATAAGAGGCCGAGAGAACAGTTAAGTCGACATCGATCAAAATAGGAGATCTAGACCAGGCCTATACCGAAGAGATCAACGAAACACTAATAGTGAGTGCACCAGACTAGCAAGAAAATGTGGCCATTGTAACAAGTGGCATAAAGGTGAATGTAGGGGATTGACTGAGCACATTATAGATGTGGGGCCATAGACCATCGTGCGAAAGATTGTCCTAAGAGGAAATTACCACGGACCAAGACAGAGGTCGTGGAAGGACCAAGTACAACAGTAACACCACTTCCAAATGCCACACAAGTCGGAGAGGAACAAGAAGCCCCAAATGTGAATTTGAGGTAAAGTACTTCCTTTATGATATGCCTAAGTGTATAATGATATATTCGGAAAGACTAAATAGTACCATATATATAAAAGAAGTAAACAGACGGAGCAATAGAAAGGTAAAAGAATTATCTCAGAATCCAAAACACCTAGTAAATTTCGAGGACGAAATTTCAATTAGAGGGGAAGAATTGTAACACCCTCACCGTAGCAATTACGTACATTCTACTGTTCCGGTGATCGGTGTCGGTCCGGACAGCTAGAACGTCTGGAAAAATAATTAGACTAGAGCAAGGAGTCATAAATAACTCAAATACTAATAAGAAAAATTTAGGAAAAATTTTAGAAATAAAATACAACCAAGTTAAATGAGCCAGTGCCCTAGCGATGGGTAACCTAGTGGGAAGTTGCGGTTCTCGCAACTAGGAGCCCTAGACCCGGGAGAAAATTCATAAAATAATTTTTGAGACTCCAAAAAAGAGTTATTGAGGTTTCTATGGCATTAGAATGCCAAGAAAAGGTTTAGAAAAATTTTTCGATCGGTACAGACAATTTTAGTCTATTAAGCCAAACGGAGGGCATTTTGGTCATTTCGTCTTCAGAGATGATTTTTGGCCGACTTGTTCAGTTAAGTAAATAATTATTATGATCTAAAATATGAATAAATATTTTTAAAAATTGAATTGAAAATGAGTAGAAAAGAAAAGAAAAGAAAAATGAAAGAAATTGAGAATTATGACATCACATGATGTCACTAACATGCCCACACCCAATCACAATTTGACATATTAAATAAAGAGATAAAAAGGAAATAAATATGAGATAAAAACAAAGGAAATCAGCAGCCTCTTCTTCCATAACAGGCGCACCAAAAGAAAGAGAGAGAGAAAGAAAGAGAGACCTCCATTGATGCACTCACCCAAGCTCCAAAACCTAGCCAATTACACCATAAAACCCCTATATGCCTTCATAAAACTTGGTCCTCACACCTAGAGCAAGCTTTGGACAGCAAAAAGAAAGGAAGAAAGTGAAGTTTTGAAGTCTTAGAAGTGGCTCTATTCAAGGTTAGTGCTAAATCTCTTACTTCTCCCTTTATATTTTTGATTTGAACCTTGAGTTAAGTTAGAAAATGGAGAAAATTTGAAGAAAATATGCATGTTATGAACATTTTAATTTTTGGCAGCTATGGGGAAAGGTTGAGAATTTTTGAATTGATTGAATTAAATTTCTTGGGAATGATGTTTGATAATTATATTAGAGTTAAAAGTTGATTTGTGTATATTAGATAAAGTGATGGATTGTTAGGGTTAGGGTTTTGAGATTTAATTATGGGTTTAATGCTTAGATTTTTAAATTAAATTCTAATGGTCAATTAGTGACCATTTGATGAATTTTGACCTTAAATTGGAGACCATTGTGGTATTGAAATTGAAAGTGGTATGCTGCCCCCAATGTGCCAGAATACTGGACTTGAGTCTAGTGTATTCCTAGGGTCATAACTTGAGCTATGTTACTCCAATTGGTTCAAGGCCAATTGAACATGAAACTAGACACATAATGGCACAACTTTGGTGAAGAAACCATGCCCAGAAAACCAAACTAAAATGACCAAAAGTTTGCCCTAATCAGGGTGACCTGCAATCTGCTTGGGCAAAATGACCAAATGAATAGTGTTTGGTCATTTGGCCATAACTCAATGTAGAAAGGTCCAATTGACCTGAAATTTACCAGCAACAAGATGAGATATAGACCAACAACTTTCATGAAGAAACCTGACCAAAATTATGACCATAACCTAGTCAAATTGCCAACCAAACGTAGGTCACCAAATCTGGCAGAACCAAATTGCCCAGAAAATCAGGGTACAGGTCACTCCGACCAGTTATGGTAAAATGACCATAACTTGAGCTTCAAAACTCCAAATGGAGTGATTCAAAAAGAGAATTAAAGAAGACACAATAAGGAACAACTTTGATGAAGAAAGGTTAGCTTAGTTTCCACTATAAAATTGTTCAATGGAACAGTAAACTTACGTAGTAAAAATTGAAAATTTAGAAATGCATCTAGGGGACTTTAAATTGCAATTGGCAATTAATACTAGCAAATGTAAAACTCAAAATGTGGGATCTTGGTGTAATTAGAATTAATATATCCACTAAGTATAAAAAAAGTCAACATTTTGGTTGACTAGTAAGGTGAATAGTAATCAAAATGATTAGTAAATTGAGATAAAGACCTAGAACCAATTCTAAGCTTAAATGCTTAGAATTGTATGACAAATGTAGACTATGCATCCTAGTCAAAATTGTTAAAAAGAAATTAAGGCCATAAATTTGAAATCCATGAAATATTCATGGATTACTTGAAACATGAAAAATAAGTCACCTAATTGATGTGAATAGATAGTTAGGGCTTATATGCCCATCACAAATGGAATTCATAAAATATTAGTAACTCAACTTGAAATATAAAATTTGTAATTACATAAGTAGATTCTTGACTGTATAAATGAGAAAGGAAAAATGTTTTGAATACAATAGTACATGTGAACCATTGTTTAGAAGTGTGATCAATATGAATAACATAATGAATGAATAAATGAACCATATTAATGTATGAATGAGACATTAGTTCTCATTATTGTAGAGAGGAGAAGTATTTTGAGTACAATGGTATAAAAGGATAATTGATGTGAATTGTGATCATATAAATGATCAAATGAATGTATGAATTATAATTGAAATTTATCATGAAATAATGAAGTTATAAAACACAATATATTAATTTTTAATGATACTATGTGCCCTTGTATTGCCTAGACATGTGTGTCAGATTGGATAGTTTGGCATGCCAATAGGGTATTGTTTTAGCAGTACTGCAAAAGGCTTTATGCCTGTATTCATGGCTTTTATGCCCGTATTCATGGCTTTTATGCCCGATTATGTGATATCATGGCTTTTTAGCTGTTAGAAGAAAGAATACAAGTAATGAAGGAAAGGATTGTGTATTTGTCTGTGTATTTGTCTGTTCCTTATTTACAGAGATATTGCATTTATTTATACATGAGAATATGAGCTAATTTAGACAAGAATAATAATTGCTATAATTATGCTATAAATCTTCTATAATCATATTAATTACTGTAATTATGCTAATTGCTATAATTATGCTAATTGCTATAATTATGCTAACACGCCCCCTCAAACTCAAGGTGGTAGCGCATGTGCCAACTTGAGTTTGCTTAAGAGATCCTGAAAGCGAGTGGGATGATGCGTTTTGGTGAATATATCAGCGGTTTGGCTGATAGAGGAGACAGGAATCAAACTGAACAGGTAGAATGACGAAGAGTAGTGCTAGGAGCAGATGCGAGCGCAGTCTTGGATCAACAAGCTGTGCGATTCATGAGATGTAACCGGATGGGTAGAACTACGAAGAGTAGTGCTAGGAGCGAATGCGAGCCGCAGTCGGATCAACAATCGGTGCAGATTCAACGAGACAGTAAAGCGGGCGGGTATAACTACAAAGAGTAGTGCTAGGAGCAGATGCAGTGCAGTCTGGATCAACAATCGTGCAGATTCAACGAGGCGATTAAACCGGGCGAGTAGAGCGGCGAAGAGTAGTGCTAGGAGCGGATGCAGCGGTGTCATGGATCAACACAGTGCGATTCAACGAGAGGCGAGTTTAGTTGGACTAATATTGAGCACATCACAATCACTGGATCGAGATTTGGAAACGGCTCTTTGGTATAATAACAGAAATAAAAGAATGAACCAGAACATGTTGTAGAGAGAGAAGAGAGACCCCAGAAACTAGAAATAAAAACTTTACGGCTCTGATACCATGTTAGAAGAAAGAATACAAGTAATGAAGGAAAGGATTGTGTATTTGTCTGTTTCTTATTTACAGAGATATTGCATTTATTTATATATGACAATATGAGCTAATTTAGACAAGAATAATAATTGCTATAATTATGCTATAAATCTCCTATAATCATATTAATTACTGTAATTATGCTAATTGCTATAATTATGCTAATTGCTATAATTATGCTAACATTAGCCATACTGACTGCATACATGGTTGACGTTCTGCGTCCCATGGTATGACGGCCCGAGGCACCGCGGTGTCCAGTGCCAACGACCCGTTATCCAGTTTAGTCAGCCTATCATAGGTTACTTAGGCAGTGAAATTTATTGAAATAAGTTAAGAATATTAGTAGTAAAAAAATATTAGAAATTAAATAAATGATCAAGATGACCTAAAATAAATTAGAATAATTATTTATTAGAAAGAATCGAAATGAACTGGACCGATATCAAAATTTACTTATTATGAAATAATCTAAGACAACCTAGAAAGTATTGAGAAAATGCTAAAAGATTAGCAAAGAAAATTATAACACACATAAATATTGCAAATGTGACTTATATGATAATATAAGCATATATTTATTATTTTTAGATCATTTTTCTTTGTACATTATTACTATACATTGGCGAAATAAACACTTCCAAAGAAGACTAAATTACGATAAAACATATTAAATTTTAGAATCGCATGTGAAGTATAAATAAATCTTAATTATTTAAATTATGTTTTATTTCTATCTTTATTTGTATATTATTTCCTTGTTATATTATTGCACCACTAAGCAGCAATGCTTAGCGCGATGGAATTGTTTCCTCGCGCAGGTACTGAAGTTAAAGCCCAGCGAATACTAAACAGAGATTTTGGAGTTCTGATCTGCAGAGCGTTCAATGTTGTCACCTCCTCAGCAATGCATGTAGATAGGGCTCACATTAAGCATATCATGTATTTTGTGTATGTTATCTATTTCTTATATTGTAATGTAAATTAGCAAATTGTAATTAATTTGTATATCATGTAAATTAAAGATTTATTTAATTATTGCAAATGATGTAAATTAATGCAAATTTGAGAATTTTGCTATAAGAATGGAGCATGAATGAATTTGTACAAATGAGTATAGATTTGAATTACATAATGATTTTTCAAATGATGATATGAGTATGGATGAGATTATACTTAGAAAATATTGGTGAATTTTCAAACAGATGAATAGTAAAACACATCAAATGAAAATGAAATAGTGAAAACTCCGTTAGTTTCTTCGTCGAAAAATAATTGATATTAAATATAACGAGAAAAAAATTTTTAAAGAAATAAAGTAAGATAAGTTAGGGTGCTCCGGCACCGATTGTAGCACGCCTTGCTCGGCTACACTGTAGTCGGGTGAGGGGTGTTACACTAGGTGAAAATTTTTGAATTCAATGATATAAACTTGTGTTTTTCACGCTTCTGCTCCATCAATTGGTATCAGAGCCACTATATTTGCCATTTAAATTGTTGATTATATGATTTAATTGTGTGGTATAATCATGAGATGATAGATCCACTACTGGTTGCAAGAAAGGTGGCGGCTTAGTTGATGAACACCATCAATGGTGCGAGTCAATGGTCTCCAAAGTGGTGCGCAAGGTTTGGCCTTGGAATCTGCAATTGTTACATGTTCTAAGGTTCATCCTATGACTAATTAAAATGTTTAATTAATTGTTTTAATCACATAATTAAATTGTGATTCAGATCCGAATTTTAAAAATTTTTTGAATGTGATTCAAATATGAATTTTTAAAGTTGTTTGAATGTGATTCAAATCTGAATTTTAAAAGTTGTTTGAATGTGATTCAAATCTAAATTTTTAAAGTTATTTGAATCAAATCTGATATTTTAAAAGTTGTTTGAATGTGATTCAAATATGAATTTTTAAATTTATTTGAATGTGATTCAAATCT
Organism: Hevea brasiliensis; assembly: GCF_030052815.1. NCBI lineage: Eukaryota > Viridiplantae > Streptophyta > Magnoliopsida > Malpighiales > Euphorbiaceae > Hevea > Hevea brasiliensis. Next base: position 59,815,058 of record NC_079504.1, on the reverse strand, counting down.
GAATTTTTAAATTTGTTTGAATCATATTCAAATCTGGATTTTTAAGTTGAATATGAGATATTCAATTTAATTTAAGTATATATGTTTTATTTAATTGTTAAATAGTGATATGCATGATGGATGATCATGGACTATAAAAGACCAATGTGATTGAATTTATTTCTTTTATATTTCTTTGGGTTGTAAATTAATTAATTTCTTTTGGGCATGTATTATTAAGGTTGTAATAATTTTGGGTTGTAATTTCATTTATTTAGTTCTTGTAAATTCACCTTGGTATGCCAAGGATTACTATGTAGTATTGGATTGCAAGAAGATCAAGGAGGTCAAGAGCATTAGTGGGACCAGTGGGAGGAATTCAATATCAAGTGTTGATTATGCACTCCTTCAGCAACTCCTGTAATATGAATGAATGAAATGTACCTAGGAATGCCCTAATTCAATTCTTGGTGGCTTAGAATTGAATCCCTTAGAAAGTCCATGATCATACCATATTTACTGTTTATCCATGAATGCATGAGATGTATGTGAATGTATGCAAGTATATGATATATGCATGCTAAATAGATAATGTGCAAAGTGAGACCTTAATAGTAATTAGGATGACCACAAAATCTTTCAAACAAATGATTAAGTTGGAAATGCTATAATTAAAATAATTATAACATAGGCCCTCCATTGAGGCAATTATTTTAAAAAATTTTAAATACTTGCATAAGATGCAATTAATTTAAGAGATTTTCTTAAGAATAATTGTTAAGCATGAGATGTTGTAAATATGTAATGGTTTGGTGGCCAATATTGGATGTGCCTGAGGACATTAAAATTATTTGCATAATTACTGGCTCAATGGGATCAACTAAACTAATGCAAGATAAGTCAATAATGGATGTACTTGAGATTTGGAGCATTAGGGGCTAGGTAAAGGATTGAACCTCACATGAGATGTGATGGGCAAGGAGTTGCTCACTTATAGTTTATTGTAATTCCAATAATGGATGTACCTGAGGATGATAAATAGAATTATAAGAATTCAATCACCCACCAGAAATCCATCCAACTAGGATTTTCGTTTTCTACTTTGGAAGTGTAGGATTCGCTAAATTAGTGGGAGGACCAATTTGATTAAAAGACTATAATCATTTTGGTTAATTACATGTTACATTTACTAATTAATCTGGTTACTTTCTGCAGTTAATTTTTAGATAATAATGAGCACAGAACAACCACTACCATCCAATATCCTTGCAAGCATACTTGATCACAATAGGTTAACAGGACCTAATATGTCTGATTGGCTAAGAAATTTGAAACTTGTCCTGAACCTTGAACATATAGGATATGTTCTAGACTCAAATATTCCTGGTCCCTTACCTCCAGAGGCCACTCAAGAGAAACATGAAACTTTGGACAAGTGGAAGGAGCATGATATGAGAGCTAAGTGTTACATGCTTGCTTCCATGAGTAATGAGTTACAAAAGCAGCATGAGAACATGGAGAGTGCAAGTGAGATCCTCCTTCACCTACAAGAGTTGTATGGTGAGCACAGTAGAAATGCTAGGTATAAGATATCTAGGCAGCTGTTTCGCATGAGGATGTCTAAGGAACAGAATGTTGGGGATCATGTCAACAAGATGATTATGCTAATTGAGCAGCTGGATCATCTTAACTTTAACATGGATTCCCAACTGCAGACGGATTTGATCCTTCAGTCCCTTCCTGAGTCTTTTGGGAATTTTATGATAAATTTCCATGACTAAACAAGAATGAACCTTGACTGGTTTACTCAACATGGTGGTTATTGCTCAAAAGAATATGCCGGGCAATAAAGGAAAAGAGGTAGCTTTGATTGCTTCTTCTTCTGCTGGAAAGTCCAACAAGAAGAAGGGCAATAAGAAAAAAAAAACCTCAGATTCCTGGTCCTTCCAAGAAAATAGCTAAACAGAAAGGGAAGACTAAAGCTGATGGAGGCAAAGGAAAGTGTTTCCACTGCCAGAAGGATGGGCACTGGAAGAGGAACTGCTCAGAGTATCTTGCTTGTCTGAAGGACAAGAAGGATAGACCTTCGGAAGGTATGTCCATATCTTGTTATTTAGATTTTAATGATACTCATAATTCATCTATAGCTTGGGTTTTAGATACTGGTGCCAGTTCTCACATTTCTTATGATATGCAGGAACTAGCAAATAGTAGCAGCTTGCGTTCTTGAGATGTTAGAGTTCAGATTAGCAATGGCTCAACTGTTGAAGCTTTAGCCATAGGTTCTAAATCTTTTTACATGTCAGGACATGTTTTGTGTTTGGATAATATTTTATATGTACCTGATACTTTTAAGAACATCATTTCTATATCTAGTTTGACTAGAAATGGCTATGAATTTCAATTCATAGATGATGTTTGCAATATTTATTTTGGAAATAAATATATTAATTTGGGTTATATGAATGATGGTCTTTATTATTTGGATAATAATGACAAACATAAAATGAATGCAAGTGATCTAAATGAATGCAATGTCATGGTGAAAATCAACTCAAGTTCAAAATATATTTGGCACTTAAGGTTATGTCATGTTGCAAAAGATAGGATTGCAAAACTGGAGAAAATGGGGATTCTTTCCTCATTGGGCTCTGAGCCTACTCCAACTTGTGAATCTTGCCTTCAGGACAAAATGACTAGATCACCCTTTGTTGGACAAGGACTAAGGGCTGAAAATATTTTGGAGCTAATACATAGTGATGTATGTGGTCTATTTAAGAAAATGGCTAGAGGTGGTTTTCATTATTTTATTACCTTTACTGATGATAAACATGAATCCTTTGAAAAGTTCAAAGAATTTAAATCTAAAGTAGAAAATAAAACAGGAAAGAGTATTAAAGCTCCTCGATCAGATCGTGGAGGTGAATATTTGAGTACTGAATTTGATGAATACTTGAGAGAGCACCCATTGTTTTCCAGCTGGCTCCTCCAGGAACACCACAACTAAATGGTGTATCTGAAAGGAGAAATCGTACCCTATTGGATATGGTACGTAGTATGATGAACTATACTGATATGCCAATCTCCTTTTAGGGATTTGCATTAGAATAAGCTTTGTATATTCTGAATAGGATTCCATCAAAATCAGTTTCTTCCACACTTTATGAGATATGGCATGGAAGAAAACCAAGTTTTAAGCATGTTAAGATTTGGGGTTGTCCAACTTATATCAAAAAGTTGAACACTGATAAATTGGAAATCAGATCAAAAAAGGTCTATTTGTTGGATATCCAAAAGATAGTTTTGGGATGAAACATCTACAGCTGTTCCTCGTAGAACAACTAGGGTATCTCACCCACCAGTGAGATATGGTTTCCTTCACGAAGAAGAACAAGAGTTGTCTACTCATGAAGAAGTAGATCATGGAGATGATCCAGTTACCTATGATGAAGCTATATCAGATATTGACTCTTCGAAATGGATTGATGCTATGAAATCCGAGATTGATTCCATGTATAAGAATCAAGTTTGGGATCTTGTTGACCCACCTGAAGGTATTGTACCTATAGGGAACAAATGGGTTTTCAAGAAGAAAATTGGTTCTGATGGAAAGGTAGAGACCTATAAGGCAAGGCTAGTAGCAAAAGGGTTTCGCCAAAGGCAAGGAATTGACTATAAGGAGACTTTCTTGCCTATTCCCATGCTTAAATCAATTAGGATTCTATTAGCAATAGCTGCATACTATGATTATGTGATTTGGCAGATAGATGTCAAAACAGCTTTTCTCAATGGATACATTGAAGAAAACATTTTCATGGAACAACTTAGGGGTTTTGAATCCCAAGATGGTTCCAAGGTATGCAAGCTAAAGCGATCCATTGATGGGTTGAAACAAGCTTCGAGGAGTTGGAACATCCATTTTGATGAAGCCATTAAGTCATTTAGTTTTATAAAAAATTAGGATGAGCCATGTGCATATAAGAAGTTTAGTGACAGTGCTATCACTTTCCTTGTCTTATATGTGGATGACATACTGTTGATGGGTAATGACACAGGTATGTTGACAACTGTAAAGGTATGGTTGTCAAATACATTCTCCATGAAGGACTTAGGGGAGGCAACCTATATTCTTGGGATTCGCATCTATAGAGATAGAGTGAAAAGAATAATTGGTTTATCCCAGAGTCTATGCTTGGAAAAGGTGTTAAAGAGGTTTAACATGATTAATTCCAAGAGAGGATTGTTACCAGTGAGACATGGTATCCACCTTTCTAAAGAGATGTCTCCAAAGAAACCTAAAGAAAGAGATAAAATGGCCAGGATTCCATATGCTTCGGCTATTGGAAGTTTAATGTATGCAATGTTGTGTACTAGGCCAGATATAGCATATGTTATTAATTTAACTAGCAGGTATCAATCCAATCCAGGTTTGGAACACTGAATAGCTGTCAAGAATATCCTTAAGTCCTTGAGAAGAACTAAGGATTTATTCTTGATTTATAGAGGTGGAGACTTACAATTGGATGGTTATACTGATTCTGATTTCCAATTACATATCGATGATAGAAAGTCTACCTCTGGGTATGTGTTCATTTGTAATGGAGGTGTAGTCAGTTGGAAGAGTTCCAAACAGAGTACAACTGCAGATTCCACTCGAGGTCGAGTATATTCTCGCATCGAATCTTGCAAAAGAAGCTGTTTGGATAAAGAAGTTCGTGACAGAACTTGCAGTAGTTCCTTCTATTGAGTCAGCAGTTCCACTTCACTGTGACAACAATGGAGCAGTCATACAGGCTAAGGAAGCCCGGTCTCACCAAAAATCCAAACACATAGAAAGGCGCTACCCCATTATCAGAGAAATAGTTAGGCGAGGCGATGTAGCCATGCAGAAAATAGCATCAGCTGAAAATCCAGCTGATCCATTCACTACGCCCATGTCACAGACTCAGCTAGATCGACATCTTGAGATGATAGGTCTAAGATATTGTAATGAATGGCTATAGTGCTAGTGGGAGATTATTAGTAGTATGCCCTAGAGCATATCATTTAGTATGTATCTTGTACATCTTTTATTAATAAAAGGCATTTTCACGTTTCCATTTAGATAATATATTTATGTGTAATAGAAAATGTCCATTGATATTTTGTTAGAAATTCTATTCTTAAGTTGTTAAGAATATGAGTTACAGTATTTCTAGTACAAAGTATCATAAATAGGTTCACAATTGAGGATACTTCACAATAAGGACATGACTTATCTAGAAAGATTGTATTCATGTTTATTCCCAAGTTATTTATATGAGATATAAATAAGATTGAATGGTGAGTCTCATGCCATATGACAAACATGATAGGCACTTATACATGATAAATAGGTCGAACCAGTGACACTTATGACAAGCACATGAAGTTTACTCTTGTCAATGTGTTGTCATAAATCACATCAGTGCATATAATCTTTAGAGCTAAGATAGCACAGTTATCTTTTCTATAAGTGGTTTGAGTTTGGTACTACTTTCATACTTGTACTATGTATTGGTATATGGGCATGCGTTGGCTCCTACTAGTTATATATGGAGGTAGGTGTTAATCAAGATGGAATCTGTTCCTCTAAGTAAATAGGGATAAAATCCTATGTTCATTTAATTGTTCTTGATGTTTCAAGTTCCTGGACAGGACATATAGATTTAATCAGAAAAGAGTTTCTGATGAGAAAAATCTTTTAATCAAGAACTGGAATTAAAAGAGAACATAATATTCATAGAAAATGGGGTTTGACATAAACCATGACTCCAGCTTAAATTGAGATTTTGTAACAGAGAGATTCTAGTGCATGGTAACATATGATTATAGGTTCATTTAAGGTAAACCTTATTACTGATTGGGTGGCCATGGCATGCTATGCTAGGTGTTAGCCATGGTCTATGAGGTTCATAAAATGGTTTAGAGAAATCATTTATGGTAAGAAAGAATTTTGATGATATTAAGAGTTGATATCATGTCTCATTGCCAATTAGTGATGAGCTTAGTAAGTCACACACATACAAAAGTAATCACCAAATTAAATATGATTTAATTAATTAATTAAAGAGTTTAATTAATTAATTAAATAGGTTTGGTTTGCAATTAGATTGCAAAGTCCCTAGCATGGCTTGAAACCAAATCTAGGTTATTGGATGTATAAATTGAGAAATTAATTAATAGAGATTAATTAATTAATTTATATTTGATATAAATTGATTAGAAGAAGAGAAATAATTATTTTGAGTTGAGAACTCAAAATTAAGGCACAGGGGCATTTTGGTTATTTCACAGGGTGACATGTGGCACCATGAGATGGTGACACATGGCACTACACATAAGCTTACCAAATGTCTTTTAATCATGTAAGATGATCAAAGTCAAGATTAAATATAGGTTTGACAATTGGCACAATGTGATTGGGTCAATTAAACCTAGAGCCAATCAGAAGGTGACATGTGACAGGTGACAATTGGCACTACACCTAGTCCCTAGCATGCCAATCACAAGTGCTTACCTAGCTATATGAGTGTAAGGATGAAAGAACAAAACATACAAGCTGCCATTCTCACTTTGTGCCGCCACCCTTGGCTACCCTCTCCCCTCTTCTTCTTCATCTCTCATCAATTCAAAGAGATTAGCAAATGATCTCTTGAATTAAAAACACTAGAAATTATTTCTAGTGTCCTGTTTACATCTCTAATCTCTCAAAAGGCAAAACTTGATTTTCTTCTACTGGCACACACTTCAACACTTCAGCCAGAGAAGGAATCAAAATTTGAAACTGATTTTCCCCCACCGGTCATGCTAGCAAAGTATTCAAATATAAGGTTATGACACTGTGGTTTCAAAACTATCTTAACAATTTACTAAACATTTGATGTCATTCCAAATATATACAATTAAACTTTCAACAATTTAAATTAAAATCATAATAAACATTTCAAGACAATGATATCACAATTCAATATTTCAATTCGTTCAAAACGATGTGCAGAAGAAAATTTACAGAAATTATGTGTTGTGTACAAACCTTATACGAGTCGCCTCTTGGCCTTGACTCGATCCGTCGGGTTCTTTCTTGGTATTCTTTTCTACTGAAACACATAGTTTCACAGTGTTTCAGTATCATAACTTATCATAAATCCAAAAATAAATTCAAATTTACTTTTACCTAGCTTTAATAAGCTAAACTTGACGTTCTTTAAAATTTGTATTTCGGGGTTAATATTCATGATAGTATTCTAGTCAATTTTTTGACTTTCTAATGCTTAATAGGTATGGAAATTCTAATTTCACCCACATACCACATTTTGGTTACTTAATTTATTAGTTTTGATTATTTACTCAAAATTTAAGTCTTTTAGGCAAATTTGCAGATTTTCAATTTTGGTTTCCTATTTTATAATGTTCCATTGGTCATGTTGCTGTTAGAATTTGGTTAAGTTTTCTACATAGAAATTGTTCTTTATTGTCTTAACTTTATTTTTCTTTTTGAATCACTCTATTTGGAGTTTTGTAGCTCAAGTTATAGCCATTTGAACATGGCTGGCCGGATTGGCCTAACCCAGATTTTCTAGGCACCAATTTGGTTCTGGCAGTTTTAGGTCACCAATTTTGGGCGGCTAAATGACTTGGTTAAAGGCATAATTTGGATTTGTGTTCCGTATAAAAGTTGTAGTACTATGTCATACCTTTCCAATGCCACAAAAATCAGGTCATTTGGACCTGCCTAGCCCAAGTTATGGCCACACTGTTCATTTGGTCATTTTTGTACACGTCAGAATACCTATTTCTGGATTTGGTCAATTTGTTCACTAGGTTTGAGTCACTTTCTGGGCATGATTCCTAAATGAAAAATGTGTCATTTTGTGTCTGGTTTCATTTCCAATTGGTCTCACACCAATTGGGTTGGTAAATTTTCAGTTTTGGTCCCTGAAAGGGACCTTGGTCATGCTGCCTGCAGGATGTCCATAACCAATCTCAATTTCCATTTGGTTCCAACACTTCCAACACACCACAATTGGTCATACATGACCATTTTTCAGCTCAAACAAGGTCAAACACACCATTTGAACAATTTGCCAAGTTTTGTCTCCCAAAACCCTAGGTCCAAAACCCTAACTCACTTGATTTGTTACATTTAATTAGTTCCAAGCATACAAACACCATTTCTCAACTCATTCAAGCTCTCTAACATGTTTAATTTAATCAAACTCATGCATTCTCAACTCAAACCCTACCTGGCTGAAATTTCATATAGTCCTCCAAAGATATTTTCATTTCATTTTAAGTATATTTTTAGGTTTATCCAACTATAAAAATAATTAATTCAACTAGAAATCCAAGTTTAGCTTACTAACATTGGTGTAGCTTTCCAATCTTCACTTCCTTCAATTTTTTCTTCTTTCTTTCTCCTTTAATCTTCTTTTCTAGTTGCCCAAACAAAGTTTAGTTAGGGTAATTGAATTTTCTATGATGGGATTTTATTTTCTTCAAGCTCACAAATGAGCTTCCATGGAGATTTTGAGAGGGAGAGAAGAGAGAGAGAGGTCACGGCAACTTGAAGAAGACAACTCTTTTTTTTTTCTTTTATAAATTTTTACCCTTTAGTAAGACAAAAAATTATCCAGAAAAAATTAAATTTTTAATTATAAGATTTATTGCATCATGCATGATGTCATGCATGATATAATCACTTTTTCACTTTTTCTTTTTTCCTTTTTTTTCATTTATTTTTCTTTAGTTCTTTAATTTAATTTCTGACTCTGAAATTTTTTTTTCTCTGATTTTATTTGACAGTTAGGTCAGGAGTCAGCTCTAGGGGTCAATTGACTAAATTGGCTCTTGCCGGTTCCACCCGATTTGTAAATAATTCAATACTTCTTTTGAATCCTTGACCTAATTATTTGACGGGCTTAACATTTCTTTTTTGTGATTTTCTCTTTTCCACTATGTTCACAATAGTCCTAAGGATCGCAGCGTCACATTTTACAGTTCAAAATTTGAGTTTAAATCTACTTCGCGGTCCTTCCTGAAAAGGTCACCAATCGCTGTGACTCTCGGCTTATTTAACCTCTTATGTTTTGTTTTTCTTATTTATACTTGACTAATTGACAATTACTAATTATTCGTATTTAGGGCTTATCGAGTTGTCTTAGATGTGGTTTTAATCTCCTTAATTGTCCAGACCGACACCGGTCAACAGAATAGTGAAATATACCAGGCTATTCAAATAGGAGTATTACACTTCTCCCCCCCTTAAAATAAATTTCGTCTCGAAAATTTTCCTGGTATCAGTCTCTGAACAGTTGTGGGTGCTGTCTCCTCATATCCTCCACTCGTTCCCAAGTAGCTTCTTAGCCCGAATGATGGTTCCACAGCACTTTTACTAGCGGTATCTACTTATTTCGTAGCTGCTTCACCTCATAAGCTAGAATCTTCATGGGTTCTTCCTCATATGTGAGGTCTGAATTCACTTCAATTTCTTCTACCAGTAGTACATGAGATGGGTCTGATCGATACCTCCTCAACATAGACACATGGAAGACACTATGTATCTTTTCTAACTCTTGAGGTAATGCCAAACAATATGCCAAAGGACCCACTCTTTTCAGAACCTCTTATGGCCCGATAAAACGAGGACTCAGTTTCCCCTTTCTACCAAATCTCATAATTTTCTTCCAAGGGGAAACCTTGAGGAATACTTTGTCACCCACTGCATACTCAATATCTCTTCTTTCATATTAATATAAGACTTCTGACGGTCTGATGCATCCTTTAGTTGGTCTCTAATTAATCTGATTTTCTCTTTAGTTTGCTGAATAATTTCTGGCCCATTCATCTTTCTTTACCTACCTCAAACCAATACAAGGGAGTTCTACATTTTTTACCATACAAAGCTTCATATGGTGGCATCCCAATTCTTGATTGGTAGCTGTTATTGTAAGAAAACTCAATCAAAGGCAAGTGTGTGTCCCAACTGCCCTCAAATTCAATCACACAAGCCCATAGCATATCCTCCAAAATCTGAATTACCCTTTCTGACTGGCCATTTATCTATGAGTGGAATGTCGTACTAAAGTTCAATCTAGTTCCTAGGGCACTCTGAAGACTACCCCAGAATCTAGAAGTGAACCTAGGATCTCTGTCAGATACAATGGATACTAACACTCTATGCAGTCTTACTGTCTCATCAATGTACAACTTGGCCAATCTTTCTAAACTATAGTCCGTCTAGACTGGCAAAAAATAAGCAGACTTGGTCAGTTTGTCAACAATGACCCATACTCCATCATGACTCTTTTGTGTCCTCAGAAGTCCCATCACAAAATCCATAGTTATTCTCTCCCATTTCTATTTCGATACTGGTAGTGGATGTAACGAACCAGCTAGTACTTGATGCTTTGCCTTTACTTGCTGATAAGTTAGGCATTTAGAAACAAATTCTGCTACATTTCTCTTCATACCCATCCACCAGTAATATTCTTTTAGCCCTCTATACATTTTTGTGCCACCAGGGTGCATAGCAAAAGGAGACTCATGTGCTTCCTTCAAAATGATCTGCCTCAAATCAACATCATTAGGAACACACATTCTGCCCTGGTGTAGTAGTAGACCATCATCTCTAATTGAGAACTCTGGTTTCTTGCCCTGCTGGACTTATTCCAACAGCTTCTGATACTTCTGATCATTCTGAGCAGCCATTCTTATTTGATCAATCAACACTGGCTGTACATGCCATGCAACTGCTGTCTGCCCCTCATCATTAATCTCTAAGTTGGCATGCAATGATCTCAACTCATGTACCATAGACAAAGAAGTAACCCATAGACTTGCCATAGTCATGCGACTTAAGGCGTCAGCCACAACATTAGCTTTCCCTGGCTGATAGTCTATTAGATAATCATAGTCTTTTATCAACTCTAACCATATCGTCTGTCTCAAATTCAACTCCTTCTGAGTGCCTAAATACTTCAAACTCTTATGATCTATGTATATGTAGCACTTCTCCCCATACAAATAGTGTCTCCAAATCTTAAGAGCAAACACTATAGCTGCAAGCTCCAAATCATGTGTTGGGTAATTCCTCTCATGCGGTTTCAGCTGGCGTGATGCATAGGCAATGACATTTCGATCTTGCATCAATACACAGCCTAACCCATTGTGACAACCATCACTGAAAACTGTGTATGCTTTATCCGGAGTAGGTAAAGTCAGGACTGGAGCCTCAGTCAAACATTTCTTCAATTCATAAAAACTCTGCTAGCATTTGTTCGTCCACTGAAATTTCACATCTTTTCAAAGTAGCTTAGTCAATGGAGATGCCAACATGGAGAATCCTTTCACAAATTGACGGTAGTATCCAGCTAAAACCAAAAAACTGTGAATCTCCATGATATTTCTGGGTGGTCTCCAATTAAGGACAGCTTCTATCTTACTTGGATCTACCTTGATTCTCTCTACTAGTAATACGTGTCCCAAGAAGGATATTTCCTCCAGCCAAAATTCACATTTCGATAATTTGGCGTATAGCTGTTTCTCCCTCAAGGTCTGTAGTACAATCCGCAGATGTTTATCATGCTCTTATGCACTCTTAGAATAGACCAATATATCATCTATGAATACAACAATAAACTGATTGAGGTATGGTTTGAAGACAATGTTCATCAGATCCATAAAAGCAGCTGGAGCATTAGTTAACCCGAATGGCATGACTAAGAACTCATAATGGCCATAACGGGTTCTGAAGGCAATTTTAGGAATACTCTGCTCTTGTACTTTCTGCTGATAACAACCTGATCTCAGGTCAATTTTGGAGAACACAGCTGCACCCCTCAACTGATCAAACAAGTCATCAATGCGGGGCAATGGATATCTATTCTTTATTGTCACCTTATCCAACTACCGATAATCAATACATAAGTAGAGAGTGTCATCCTTCTTCTTAACAAACAACACTGGCGCTTTCCAAGGTGACACACTAGGGCAGATAAAGCCCTTGTCAAGCAGCTTTTGCAACTATGCTTTCAACTCTATCAATTTTGCAGGTGCCATTCTATATGGTGTTATAGAGATTGGGTCCACACCAGGCATAACATCAATCTCAAATTGCACTTCTCTTTCTGGAGGCAATCCTAGCAATTCATCAGGAAACACATCCGGAAAGTCACATACTGTAGGGATGTCCCTCAGTGCTGGACTCCCCACTTGGGTGTTTATCACATGTGCCAAGTATGCTTCACAACCCTTTCTGATCATCCTTCTGGCTAGTGCAGCCGAAATGATGTTTGATGGTAGTAAATGCCTCTCCCCATGTATTACCACATCACCGTATAGAGGGAGACCAAAAGTGACTATCTTCAGTCTTCAATCAATCATGGCGTGATGCCTGGCTAACCAATCCAGGCCCAAGATAATATCATAATCTCTGAAGGGCATTTCAATCAAATCTGACAGAAAAACATGTCCTTGGATCACCGAAGGACAGTCTCTATAGATTCTATTGATTCGAACCTCTTGTCCTAATGGACTAGTTACTAGCACTTTAAAACCCATTTGGACACACGGAACAACAAGTGAATTGACTATGCTAGCACTAACATACGAGTGGGTTGAACCCGGATCAAACAACACAAATACATCTTAATCAGAGATAGAGAATGTACCAGCTACAACATCGGATGTCTCAGCCTCTTCTCGCTGTCTCATTGTATAAACCCTGGCTGAAGCACTTCTTTGTGCTGACTGACCAACAATACCTTGACTGCCCGAAATATTGCCTCTTCCGTTGCCAATCGGTTGTGAACCTCTGGGAGCAGGACTCTGAATAGATCCTTCCGCAGTAGTAGGAGCTGGACCCAATATAGGAGCACTAGTGCAGTCTTTAGCAAGATGGCCCTTACCTCCATAATTAAAGCAGGCTCTTGTTGCCCAATAGTATTCTCCCCCATGAATCTTGCCACAAGTCTCACAGGGGTGGGCAGGATATGAACCCCTAGTCGACTGTTGACCAGATCTAGGTGGTCTCTGTCTAGAGAATCTACCCCTTCCAAATCTTCCACCTCGACCTTTGCTAGGTCCCCTAAATTTCTTCCTCTTCCTAGAAGTACCACTAGGACTTGGCTCTACTGACTTTCCCCCCTTATCTTTCTCTGATTTCTCAGCTTTCTCTGATTTTTCTTTTGCTGGTGTCCCTTCTTATTCAATTCTTTCCAACTCAAGTGCTTGAGAAATGAGCTTTTAAAAATTACTATGTCTGAATCCCACTACTTGCATTCATAGGCTGGGCTTCAAACCCGTCTCAAATCTCTTGCACCTTTCCTTGCTGGTAGAAAGGAGACTCCCAACATAGTGGCTTAAGCGGGAGAACTCCCTCTCATATTCTGCCACTTTTCTGTTTCCTTGTTTTAGGCTTAGAAATTCTTATAGTTTCTAATCCACATATGCATCTGGGACTTATTTCTGTCTGAATTCTCTGATGAAATCATCCTAGGTTAGTACTGGTGGTTCAGCCCAGCTGTGAGGGATAGTCTTCCACTAATCATACACATCCCCTTGCAGTAGTGACATGGAGTATTCAAATTTCAACTCATCTAGGTAGTGCAGCTTCTTAAACGCTCGATCCATCCTCTCTAGCCACTGCTCTACCTCTAAAGGGTCTACTGTACCCTTGAATTCTGTAGCCCCATACTTCAACAACTTGTCATACTGTCTGGCTGGAGGCTGTGGTTGTGTCACAGGTATCTGGGGTGGAGCTTGAGTCGGCATACCCCAAGCCATTTGTTGAAACTTTTTCGCCATCTACTGTGCAAACTGTGCAGGAAACTACGAAATTTGTGGGGCTGGTGCCACTGACCCACTGACATTCTGTAGAGCTAGGGCTTCCCTGTAACACCCTCCCGGTAACAACTCCGTACATTCTACTGTTCCGGTGACCGGTGTCTGTCCGGACAGCTAGAACGTCCTGAAAAATATTTAAACTTAAGTGAGGGACCAAAATCAACTCAAATATTAATAAGAAAAATTTAATAAAAATTTTAGAAATAAAATACAACCAAGTTAAACGAGCCGGTGCCCTAGCGAGGGGTAAACCAGAGGGAAGTTGCGGTTCTCGCAACGAGGAGCCCTAGACCAGGGGGAAAAATTATAAAATAATTTTTGGGACTCCAGAGAAGGGTCATTGAGGTTCCTATGGCATTAGAATGGCAAGAAAATACCTAGGAAAATTTTTCAATCGGTACAGACAATTTTGACCCGTTAAGCCAAACGGAGGGCATTTTGGTCATTTCGCCTTCAGAGGTGATTTTTGGCCGACTTGTCCAGTTGAGTGAATAATTAATATGACATAAATTATGAATAAACATTACTAGAAATTAAATTGAAAAGGAGTAGTGGAGAAAAGAAAAGAAAATGGGAAAAAGACTTATTTATGACATCATTGTGATGTCATTTAAAATTACCAACCAATCACAATTAAGCCATCATTTGACTAACTAATAAAGAGACTAAATGAAGACCAAATAACCAAAAATTACAGCAGCCATCACCCTCTTCTTCATGCAGCCGAAACCTCCTCCTTTCCTCCCTCCATTGATGTGCAATCAAAAGCTTCCTTTCTCCTTTGTTTCCACCACTAAACCCTAACCTCTCTTCATTAAAATTTTACCCCACACCTTAAATAACCTTTTGGCAGCCTAGAAAGTGAAGGAAAGTGAAGTTTTGAGTTGGGAAAAATCTGCCCTATTCAAGGTTAGTACACTATATACTTAAAACTCTTTAATTTCATGAATAGGAACTTGAATTTAGTAAGAAAATGTAATTTAAATGAACAAAATTCATGTGTATGTGCACATGAATTTTGACTGGCCTATTGAAGGAATGGGAATGAGTGTTTTTGATGAGCTTGGAGTGAACTAGAAACCATGTTTGAAGTTTATAAACATAAGAATGGTGAATTAGTAGCTAACTAAGGTAAATTGTATAAATCATGACTTTGAACTAGGGTTTTGGGAGTAAAATGTGAACTTGGCTTATGCAATTGTTAAAGAACCTTCTAATGGTCAATTAGTGATCATTTGAGGAGATTTGACCATAATATGGACTGAAAAATAGCATGATGAAGTGAATGACTATGCTGCCTAGGGACAGCAACAATGGACTGAAATTTCACTCCAATTACACAGCTAGAACTTTGGCTGTGTTAGTCCAATTGGTGATTGGCCAATTGGACATGAAACTAGGCTTATAATGGCACATTTTTGCTAAAGAAACCATGCCCAAAAGACCAAAGCAAGAGGACCAAATCTTGGCCCCAATTCGGATACCCTGCAACTGATTCTGCAGAATGACCAAATGAATAGTAACTATTCATTTGGCCATAACTCACTGTAGATTTAGTCAATTGACCTGAAATTTTTACAACAATAAGTTAAGATATAGAAAAACAACTTTCATGAAGGAACCTACCCCAAATTATGGCCAGAACCTATTCAAATATGCAGTCACATTCACTGTTCATGTATTCAGAGATATGGTCAATCTGCAGATTGGCAATCCGGCCACTGTGGTTTTGGACCATATCTGAGCTACAAAACTCCAAATGGAGTGATTCGAAAGGAAATTCAACTAGACAAAATAAAGAACAACTTTCATGTTTGCCATTTCTTCAAATTTCCATCATGTGATGTTTAATGGAGCGATAAACTTAGGCTCAAAACTAAAATTTTCTGCCCTCTTGGTTTTAAGTTAGAAATGGTAATGGTGACCAATTCTAACAAGTTTTAAATGTAAAATGTGGTATGTTGGGAGTGCCAAAGTCAATGTACATATTTTCTATCCAAAAGTCAACATTTTTGTTGACCAATGAGGTGAATAGTAACACCAAAACTTGAAATTCACAAATTGAAGAATTTAAAAGTTTCAAATGCCCTAGTATACCTAACATGATTGGTTTGGATAGTTTGGCATGCCAATAGGGTTCAATTAGCAGTACTGCATATGGCAATATGCCATTCTGTGATTTCATGGCTTTTAGCCATTCTGACTTTGCATTGAGATTTGGCCTTGTGCCTGAGATTATTCTGACTTGGTAGCCGCATTGCCTGCCGGAGATGCATATGTGACCGATGGTGTGATGGCCCGAGGTACTAGATACCCAGTGCCAGTTTACCCGTTATCCAGTCCAGTCGTCTAGTGTAGGTTACTTGGGGCAACCAAATGAATAAAAGTGGACAAAGTAAATGATATACAAATACCAAACAAATAAAACATATACATTCACTACACATTTAATTTCTTGCTATTTTCTTTTATTATATTATTGCACCACTAAGCATTATTGCTTAGCGCGTTGCTTTTGCCACGTGTAGTGCGGAGATACAGATCGTGAGCCTAGTAGACCACGGTGGTGAGTCCATCCTGTGACTCTGCATGGTGTCCATGTCACCTCAACTTCTGCAGTGCATTGGTAGGACACTAGGTGTCATTTTGACATTTTGTAACTTAATTTTGATTTTCTCATATGTAATTAAACTTGTGTAATGTATATTGAGGTTTATGTAAATTATGAAAATTGTATTTGTGAATGGAAAAGTAAATGGTTATTTATGATTTATATGTGATCATCACATGTGATGGATGATTGAGAATTGAAATTGAAATGTTGAGATCTTGATATTGAGTTTTGTGATGATATTGGAGTTGAGAATGAATGAATTTGTTTATTGGAAGTGTTTTTCACAGGTTCCGAAGAATTGTTTTCTCCATTTTTAGCCAGTACTCTGCCGGATTTTCTTTAAAATTTACGGAACCTCAAATAAATTATGATTTCAATAATTGACTTAAATGAGTTATACTTTACAAGTTATATTCAAAATTATGCTGAAAATTAATTAGGGTATATTAGAGGGTGCCGATACACCGTGTGGCATTACTTACTCGGGTATACTGTACACGGGTAAGGGGTGTCACATTTAGTGGTATCAGAGCACAGTTTAGGCGTTTCTGGGCCTAGATTGAGTCCATACCATGCATTGCATTTGTAAGAGTCGAGGTGACACTAATGCAGATCTGTTTGTCTTTTTTATTTTGAATAGGATATGGACCCTTCATCTCAGAGAGCAGTCGAGGAGGAAGTGGAGAGTCATGCTCCACCTGCAGTAGCTGAGACTGGGGGCATGAGAGAATCTGCTCCGCTAGCTCAAACAGAGCCTGCTCAGCCTCCACAGGCCATGTTTCAGCAAATGGCCGACTTCTTTAGACAAATGGCTGGGGTAATGCTAGCACCACCACCACCACCACCAGCTCCACAGCAGAAATCACACCTGGAAAGACTAAGAAAGTTTGGGGCAGTGCATTTCTATGGCAAGAGAGAAGATGACTCTGTTGCAGCCGAGAATTGGTTGAACAGAACAGGCAGAGTCCTAAAACAACTCCACTGCACTCTAGAGCAAAACCTGGAAGCTGCCATATCTTTGCTGCAAGACGATGCATATGAGTGGTGTGACACGGTGTCCAGTGAAGTGCAGCCAGAAGCTGTAACTTGGGACTTCTTTCTCTCTGAATTCAAGAAGAAATATGTGGGTACTGTATACCTGGAAGAGAGAAGAAGAGAGTTTATTAACCTGAGACAGAGACAGCTATCAGTGGCCGAATATGAGAAGGAATTTGTTCGATTAAGCCGCTATGGAAGGGAGATAGTCCCTAATGAAGCTGAAAGGTGTAAGAGATTCGAAGAGGGACTAAATGGCAACATTAAGATCCAGCTCACTGCCTTAGGAATCACAGAATTTACCAAGTTAGTGGAAGCGGCAATAAAGGTTGAAAAAGTAAGAATCAGTGAGCAGACCAGAAGAGAGAGACAGCAGAAGAGGGGCCCAGGTCAGTCTAGTTCAGCTCCTGCATTTGGGAAGAAGTTCAAGGGTCCTCCTGCACAGAGTTCAGCTCAGCCACAGGGTCAGGGTCAGTCTCAGGGGCCCCAGTTCACCCCTAGGAGAGGTCAGTCCACACCATCAGTGGGCAGCTCTCCAGGGATGGGGTTCAGGGGACCAGCCCCAGCATCTTCTGCATGTCCACACTGCCTGAAGTGGCATAAGGGGGAGTGTTGGAGAGTAACTGGTGCCTGCTTGAGGTGTGGGTCAACAGAGCATCAGTTAAGGAACTGTCCACGCAGAACTACTACAACTGCTCCAACACAAGCAGACAGACCTGCTCCTGCACCACAGAGAGGTAGAAAATCTGGTAAATCTGAGGCTGTTGGACCATCACAGAGGCCTGCATCTGAGCCAGCAGAGAGGCCTGACAGTAGACCACCAGCAAGAGCTTATGCTATTAGAGCTCAGGAGGAGCAAGATGCCCCGGACGTCATCAGGGGTACGTTCTCCCTCTACAATACACCTGTGCATGCATTGGTGGATCCAGGATCCACTCATTCATACATCTGCATCAACTTACCCGTAGAAAGGGAGATACTAGTAGGGGAGAGTGACCAAGACATTCTGGTCACAAATCCATTGGGCCACAGTGTGGTAGTGAACAAAGTATATAAGGGTTGCCCTTTAAGGATTCAGGGGTATGAATTCTTGGCAGACTTGATTGAGTTGCCTTTCCACGAGTTTGACGTGATTTTGGCAATGGACTGGTTGTCACGTCATCAGGCAATAGTTGATTGCAAGTTGAAGAGAATTTCTTTGAAAACTCCTGAGGGTAATGAAATTACAGTTGTGGGGGAAAGGACAGATTTCTTGTCCAATGTCATCTCGGCCACAGTTGCAAGAAGAATGATGAGAAAAGGCTGTGAAGCCTACCTAGCACATGTGGTGGATACTAGGCAGGCTAAGCCAAACCTGAGTGACATACCCACAGTGAGAGACTTCCCAGAAGTATTTCCTGAAGAGTTGCCTAGTTTGCCACTAGAAAGGGACGTTGAATTTGCTATTGAGACAACTGCCGATGCACAAAGACCCATTTCCATTGCTCCTTATAGGATGGCACCTTGAATTGAGGGAGTTGAAAACTTCGGTTGCAAGAGTTGCTGGATAAGGGGTTCATACGCCCCAGTGTGTCACCATGGGGAGCTCCAGTGCTGTTTGTGAAAAAGAAGGATGGGACTTTGAGGCTTTGCATTGATTACCGGCAGTTGAATAAAGTGACAGTGAAGAATAAATATCCGTTGCCTAGAATTGATGATTTTTTTGATCAGTTGAAGGGAGCAGGAGTATTTTCTAAGATTGATCTCAGATCAGGGTATCATCAGTTGAGGGTGAAGGATGCAGATGTGCCAAAGACTGCATTCAGGACCCGATATGGGCATTATGAGTTCCTAGTGATGCCCTTTGGCCTAACAAATGCACCAGCAGCATTCATGGACCTTATGAACCGTATCTTCCATCCATACTTAGATCGGTTCGTAGTGGTCTTTATTGATGATATTTTGGTGTATTCCAAGACCAGGGAAGAACATGATGAGCATTTGAGGATTGTTCTGCAAACCCTGAGAGAAAAGAAGCTGTATGCTAAGTTGTCCAAGTGTGACTTTTGGCTGAATGAGATTGCATTCCTTGGACACATAGTGTCAGCTGATGGGATTAGGGTGGATCCCAAGAAAATAGAAGCAGTGATGGAATGGAAGCCTCCCAGGAATACAACTGAGGTCAGAAGCTTCTTGGGGCTAGCTGGGTATTACAGGAGATTTGTGAAGGGATTTTCCTTAATAGCTGCTCCAATGACCAAGTTGTTACACAAGAATGTCAAATTTGACTGGAATGACAAGTGTCAAACCAGTTTTGAGAAGTTGAAGGCTATGTTGACAGAGGCACCAGTGTTAACACAGCCAGTGTCAGGAAAGGACTTCGTGGTCTACAGTGATGCCTCACATAATGGGTTAGGGTGTGTATTGATGCAAGAGGGGAAGGTGGTCACCTATGCTTCCGGGCAGTTAAGGCCACATGAACAGAACTACCCTACCCATGATCTAGAGCTTGCAGCAATTATCTTCGCACTGAAGATATGGAGGCATTACTTGTATGGTGAAAAATGCTACATTTACACAGACCACAAAAGCCTAAAATACTTGCCAACCCAGAAGGAGCTCAACCTTAGACAGAGGCGATGGATTGAGTTCCTGAAGGATTATGATTGTGTAATTGACTACCATCCTGGGAAGGCAAATGTAGTTACTGATGCTTTGAGTAGAAAATCCATGACAGCTTTGAGATCATTGAATGCCCGTCTATCCATGGTTCGAGATGGAGCTATTTTGGCTGAGTTGCAAGTGAGGCCAAACCTGCTACAGCAGATTTTAGATGGGCAGAAGGTAGATGAGAAGCTAATGGCTATTATGAGCAAAATCTCAGAGGGAAAAGCAACTGACTATGAGGTGAAAGCAGATGGGTGTCTGTATTACAAAGGAAGACTGTGTGTACCAGATGATGGGGAATTGAAGGCCAGTATTCTAAAAGAGGCACACACCAGTGTATATGCTATGCACCCAGGAAGTACAAAGATGTACCATGATCCAAGCTTGATATTGGTGGCTGGTATGAAGAAGAACATAGTGACTATGTGACTAAATGCTTGACATGTCACCAAGTCAAGGCAGAACATCAGGTTCCATTAGGTTTGCTACAGCCTATACGCATACCTGAATGGAAATGGGATCGGGTCACCATGGATTTTGTGAGTGGTCTGCCTCTCACCCGGAAGAAATATGATGCAGTATGGGTGATAGTTGATAGGTTGACAAAGTCAGCACACTTTCTGCCAGTTAGGACTGACTACTCACTGGAGAAGTTAGCGGTGTATATCGCTGAGATAGTTAGACTGCATGGAATTCCACTTTCCATCATATCTGATCGAGACCCAAGGTTTACGTCGAGATTTTGGAAGAAGTTGCATGAATCCTTGGGTACACAACTCCACTTCAGCACAGCTTTCCATCCTCAGACGGATGGGCAATCAGAAAGAGTAATCCAGGTAAACAATTGAAACCAATGAAATTGATACAAATATTGAATTGAAATGATAGTAATGACATGAAAAATTTGTCAGGTCCTTGAGGATATGCTGAGGAGTTGTGTCATTGAGTTTGAGGGAAGTTGGGATAGATACCTTCCACTGGCAGAATTTGCATACAACAATAGCTACCAAGCTAGCATACAAATGGCCCCATATGAAGCACTGTATGGGAGAAAATGTAGAACTCCAGTGTGCTGGACTGAATTGGGCGAAGACAAACTGGTGGGGCCAGACCTGGTGAAACAGACTGAGGAGAAAGTGAAACAAATCAAAGCAAATCTGAAGGTTGCCTCAGACAGACAGAAATCCTATGCCGACTTGAAGAGAAAAGAAATAGAATATGTGGTTGGCGACAAAGTGTTCCTCAAGGTGTCACCATGGAAGAAAGTATTGAGGTTTGGAAGGAAAGGTAAGTTAAGCCCTAGGTTCATTGGCCCATATGAAGTCATTGAACGTGTGGGTCCAGTGGCCTATAGGCTAGCTTTACCACCAGAGCTGGACAAGATCCACAATGTGTTCCACGTGTCCATGCTCAGAAGATACCGCTCAGATCCTTCACATGTCATCTCCAGAGAAGAAATTGAAATACAGCCGGATTTGACATATGAAGAAGAACCTCTACGGATCCTGGCTCGGGAAGTAAAAGAATTGAGGAACAAGCAGATTCCATTGGTGAAAGTGCTTTGGAGGCACCACAACACCGAGGAGGCAACTTGGGAAAGTGAAGAGACGATGAGGCAACAGTTCCCTCAACTGTTTGCATCAGGTAAATTTCGAGGACGAAATTTAAATTAGAGGGGAAGAGTTGTAACACCCTCCCGGTAACAACTCCGTACATTCTACTGTTCCGGTGACCGGTGTCGGTCTGGACAGCTAGAACGTCCGAAAAAATATTTAAACTTAAGTGAGGGACCAAAATCAACTCAAATATTAATAAGAAAAATTTAATAAAAATTTTAGAAATAAAATACAACCAAGTTAAACGAGCCGGTGCCCTAGCGAGGGGTAAACCAGAGGGAAGTTGCGGTTCTCGCAACGAGGAGCCCTAGACCCGGGGGAAAAATTATAAAATAATTTTTGGGACTCCAGAGAAGGGTCATTGAGGTTCCTATGGCATTAGAATGCCAAGAAAATACCTAGGAAAATTTTTCAATTGGTACAGACAATTTTGACTCGTTAAGCCAAACGGAGGGCATTTTGGTCATTTCGCCTTCAGAGGTGATTTTTGGCCGACTTGTCCAGTTGAGTAAATAATTAATATGACATAAAATACAAATAAACATTACTAGAAATTAAATTGAAAACGAGTAGTGGAGAAAAGAAAAGAAAATGGGAAAAAGAATTATTTATGACATCATTGTGATGTCATTTAAAATTACCAACCAATCACAATTAAGCCATCATTTGACTAACTAATAAAGAGACTAAATGAAGACCAAATAACCAAAAATTACAGCAGCCATCACCCTCTTCCTCATGCAGCCAAAACCTCCTCCTTTCCTCCCTCCATTGATGTGCAATCAAAAGCTTCCTTTCTCCTTTGTTTCCACCACTAAACCCTAACCTCTCTTCATTAAAATTTTACCCCACACCTTAAATAACCTTTTGGCAGCCTAGAAAGTGAAGGAAAATGAAGTTTTGAGTTGGGAAAAATCTGCCCTATTCAAGGTTAGTGCACTATATACTTAAAACTCTTTAATTTCATGAATAGGAACTTGAATTTAGTAAGAAAATGTAATTTAAATGAACAAAATTCATGTGTATGTGCACATGAATTTCGGCTGCCCTATTGAAGGAATGGGAATGAGTGTTTTCTATGAGCTTGGAGTGAACTAGAAACCATGTTTGAAGTTTATAAACATAAGAATGGTGAATTAGTAGCTAACTAAGGTAAATTGTATAAATCATGACTTTGAACTAGGGTTTTGGGAGTAAAATGTGAACTTGGCTTATGCAATTGTTAAAGAACCTTCTAATGGTCAATTAGTGACCATTTGAGGAGATTTGACCATAATATGGACTGAAAAATAGCATGATGAAGTGAATGACTATGCTGCCTAGGGACAGCAGCAATGGACTGAAATTTCAGTCCAATTACACAGCCATAACTTTGGCTGTGTTAGTCTAATTGGTGTTTGGCCAATTGGACATGAAACTAGGCTTATAATGGCACATTTTTGCTGAAGAAACCATGCCCAAAAGACCAAAGCAAGAGGACCAAAACTTGGCCCCAATCCGGATACCCTGCAACTGATTCTGCAGAATGACCAAATGAACAGTAACTGTTCATTTGGCCATAACTCACTGTAGATTTGGTCAATTGACCTGAAATGTTTACAACAACAAGTTAAGACATAGAAAAACAACTTTCATGAAGGAACCTACCCCAAATTATGGCCAGAACCTATTCAAATATGCAGTCACATTCACTGTTCATGTTACTGTAGATATGGTCAATTCTGCAGATTGGCAATCCGGCCAGCTGTGGTTTTTGGACCATATCTGGAGCTACAAAACTCCAAATGGAGTGATTCAAAAAAGGAAATTGAACTAGACAAAATAAGGAACAACTTTCATGTTTTCCATTTCTTCAAATTTCCAATGTAACAATGTTTAATGGAACAGTAAACTTAGGCTCAAAAACTAAAATTTTCTGCCCTCTTGGTTTTAAGTTAGAAATGGTAATGGTGACCAATTCTAACAAGTTTTAAATGTAAAATGTGGTATGTTGGGAGTGCCAAAGTCAATGTACATATTTTCTATCCAAAAGTCAACATTTTTGTTGACCAATGAGGTGAATAGTAACACCAAAACATGAAATTCACAAATTGAAGAATTTAAAAGTTTCAAATGCCCTAGTATACCTAACATGATTGGTTTGGATAGTTTGGCATACCAATAGGGTTCAATTAGCAGTACTGCATATGGAAATATGCCATTCTGTGATTTCATGGCATTTAGCCATTCTGACTTTGCATTGAGATTTGGCCTTGTGCCTAAGATTATTCTGACTTGGTAGCTGTTACATTGCCTGCCGGAGATGCATATGTGACCGATGGTGTGACGGCCGAGGTACTAGATACCGGTGCGGTTACCCATTATCCAGTCCAGTCGTCTAGTGTAGGTTACTTGGGGCAACCAAATGAATAAAAGTGGACAAAGTAAATGATATACAAATACCAAACAAATAAAACATATACATTCACTACACATTTAATTTCTTGCTATTTTCTTTTATTATATTATTGCACCACTAAGCATTATTGCTTAGCGCGTTGCTTTTGCCACGCATAGGTACTGGAGATACAGATCGTGAGCCCAGTAGACCACAGACTGGGTGAGTCCATCCTGCAGCTCTGCACAGTGTCCGTGTCACCTCAACTTCTGCAATGCTTTGGTAGGACACTAGGTGTCATTTTGACATTTTGTAACTTAATTTTGATTTTCTCATATGTAATTAAACTTGTGTAATGTATATTGAGGTTTATGTAAATTATGAAAATTGTATTTGTGAATGGAAAAGTAAATGGTTATTTATGATTTATATGTGATCATCACATGTGATGGATGATTGAGAATTGAAATTGAAATGTTGAGATCTTGATATTGAGTTTTGTGATGATATTGGAGTTGAGAATGAATGAATTTGTTTATTGGAAGTGTTTTTCACAGGTTCCGAAGAACTGTTTTCTCCATTTTTAGCCGGTACTCTGCCGGATTTTCTTTAAAATTTACGGAACCTCAAATAAATTATGATTTCAATAATTGACTTAAATGAGTTATATTTTACAAGTTATATTCAAAATTATGCTGAAAATTAATTAGGGTATATTAGAGGGTGCCGGTACACCATGTGGCATTACTTACTCGGGTATACTGTACACGGGTAAGGGGTGTCACATTCCCCTTGTGCCTCAGCTTCAATAGATTGCTCAACTGAGCGATCCCTTTCTTCCATATCAATCTAGAGTGGGATATCTCCTGAACAAATAACACAAGGAGATTCCCTCTGTTAGTTTATATTTATGATGTAATGCACTGTATGTAACAAATAAGGACATTGAGCAGTTGCACTTAGCAAAAAGAAGACACAAATTCACAAGTTAAAACATACTTTAAAAATTTGCTCTAATACCACTAAAATATGTCACACCTTATCCCTCTGTGAGGCATAACATGATCTCGTAGAATACCTAATAAACTACCAAACTTCACCTACCGATAACTCATTAGGTCCCCTACAAGGAATTTTAAAATCATTTTCTTACTTTTTATAAGTGGTGAGCATTTTCTAATAGGTATTAAAACATTTAATTAGAGTTTGGAAACTAGTTATGATTTTTATCCCATTTTATTTTTTCGTAAATTTTATAAAAATTTCGGTAGAGTGCTATCTGTATTTTAAGAAAACAGTTCTTCAAATACCTGAAAAAGCACTTCCAATGATTTATCTCAACAACTTCATCAGTTCAACATTCATCCCAACCAATTTCAACATCATTTCTCAAATTCCAAACTTCAACATCATCAAAATACTACTAATTAATTTCATTCAAATTAAAACAAAATATTTTCATTCATATTTCATTAAAGATAAAACAATTTATATACATCATTCCAAAAATTTACATTAGGAAAAATCCAAACCAAAATTTATTACAAGCTTTATACAACTGCTCATGACCATTTCCTACATTTACAAACATTATATACATCAAAATAATTTTTTTACAATCAGGGTATAAAAATATAATCGATAAACTTCAGGGAAGGTGGCTCCACAATCCTCAGTAGCTCACTCTGCTGCTCCTCTAATCTCTATATCTACGACAGCAATAACAGCCATCGCTGTGTACTTGGACTCTGTGGTGCACAACATACTAAAAAAATCTTTATGCAGAATTTAAATCATATTTATTCAAAAATTAAACTGAACATGAGATATAAATTCAAAACATGATTTATAAGATTTTAATCCAAATAATTTCATTTCGAAAGCCTCAAAAGAAATTTCATAAAAACACACAGTTATATCATGCCATTCGAAACATATTAATCTCAATAGCCAGAGGCTTATGAGAAGTCACATCACAAGGCTAGCTAGCTCAAATATATGGGAACCCATTATTTTTCTTCTTCTACTGGCACATACCTCAACACTTCAGCCAGAGAATGAATCAAAATTTGAAACTGATTTCCCCCACTAGTCATGCTAGTGAGGTATTCAAATATATTGTCATGACACTGTGATTTCAAAACTATCTTAACAATTTACTAAACATTTGATGCCATTTCAAATATATACAATTAAACTTTCAACAATTTAAATTAAAAGCATAATAAACATTTCAAGATAATGATATCATAATTCAATATTTCAATTCGTTCAAAACGACGTGTAGAAGAAAATTTACAGAAATTCTATGTTGTGCACAAACCTTATACGAGTCACCTCTTGGCCTTGACTCGATTCATCGGGTTCTTTTTCAGTATTCTTCTTCACTGAAACACACAGTTTCACAGTGTTTCAATATCATAACTTATCATAAATCCAAAAATAATTCAAATTTACTTTTACCTAGCTTTAATATGCTAAACTTGACGTTCTTTAAAATTTGTATTTCGAGGTTACTATTCACGATACTATTCAAGTCAATTTGTTGACTTTCTAATGCTTAATAGGTATGGAAATTCTAATTTCACCCACATATCACATTTTGGTTACCTAATTTGTTTGTTTTGGTTATTTACTCAAATTTTAAGTCTTTTAGGTAAATTTGCAGATTTTTAGTTTTGGTGTCCTGTTTTACAATGTTCCATTGGTCATGTTGCTATTAGAATTTGGCTAAGTTTTCTTCATAGAAATTGCTCCTTATTGTCTTAAATTTATTTCCCTTTTTGAATCACTCCGTTTGGAGTTTTGTAGCTCAAGTTATAGCCATCTGAATATGGCTGGCCAGATTGGCCTAACCCAAATTTTCTGGGCACCAACTTGGTTTTGGCAGTTTTAGGTCACCAAATTTGGGTGGCTAAATGACTTAGTTAAAGGAATAATTTGGGTTTGTATTCTTCAAGAAAGTTGTAGTACTATGTCATACCTTTCTAATGCCACAAAAATCAGGTCATTTGGACCTGCCTAGCCCAAGTTATGGCTAAATGAACAAACACTGTTCATTTAGTCATTTTTGTACGAGTCAAAATACCTATTTCTAAATTTGGTCAATTTGTTCACTAGGTTTTAGTCACTTTATGGGCATGATTCCTAAATGAAAAATGTGTCATTTTGTGTCTAGTTTCATTCCCAATTGGCCTCACACCAATTGGGTCAGTAAATTTTCAGTTTTGATCCTTGGAAGGGACCTTGGTCATGCTACCTGTAGGATGTCCATAACCAATCCGAATTTCCATTTGGTTCTAACACTTCCAACACACCACAATTAGTCATACTTGACCATTTTTCAGCTCAAACAAGGTCAAACACACCATTTGAACAATTCTCCAAGTTTTGTCGCCCAAAACCCTAGGTCCAAAACCCTAACTCACTTGATTTGTTACATTTAATTAGTTCCAAGTATACAAACACCATTTCTCAACTCATTCAAGCTCTCTAACATGTTTAATTCAATCAAACTCATGCATTCTCAACTTAAACCCTAGCTGGCCGAAATTTCATATAGTCTTCCAAAGATGTTTTCATTTCATTTTAAGCATATTTCTAGGTTTATCCAACAATAAACACAATTAATTCAACTAGAAATCCAAGTTTAGCTTACTAACATTGGTGTAGCTTTCCAATCTTCACTTCCTTCAATTTTTCTTATTTCTTTCTCCTTTAATCTTCTTTTTTAGTTGCCCAAACAAAGTTTAGTTAGGGTAATTGAATTTTCTATGGTGGGATTTTATTTTCTTCAAGCTCACAAATGAGCTTCCATGGAGATTTTGAGAGGGAGAGAAGAGACAGAGAGGTCACAGCAACTTGAAGAAGACAACTATTTTTTTTTTCTTTTATAAATTTTTACCCTTTAGTAAGGCCAAAAAAATTTAAATTTTTAATTATAAGATTTATTGCATCATGCATGATGTCATGCATGATGTAATCACTTTTTCACTTTTTCTTTTTTCCTCTTTTTTTTCATTTATTTTTCTTTAGTTCTTTAATTTAATTACTGACTCTTGAAATTTTCTTTTCTCTGATTTTATTTGATAGTTAGGTCAAGAGTTAGCTCTAGTGTAATACCCCTATTTGTATAGCCTGGTATATTTCACTATTCCGGTGACCGGTGTCAGTTCAGAAAATTAAGGGGATTAAAACCACATTTAAGACAACTAGATAAGCCCTGAAACAAATAATTAGTAATTGTCAAATAGTTAAGTATAAATAAGAAAAACATAACACAATAAGTTAAATGAGCCGAGAGTCACAACGATGGGTGACCTTATCGGGAAGGATTGCGAAGTCGATTTAAACTCAAA
The DNA here is from genome assembly GCF_030052815.1 of Hevea brasiliensis. NCBI lineage: Eukaryota > Viridiplantae > Streptophyta > Magnoliopsida > Malpighiales > Euphorbiaceae > Hevea > Hevea brasiliensis. The sequence continues at coordinate 59,786,570 of NC_079504.1, read as the reverse complement.
TTTCGAACTGTAAAATGTGACATTGCGGTCCTTAGGACTATTGCGAACACAGTGGAAAATAGAAAATCACAAAAAAGAAATGTTAAGCCGGTCAAATAATTAGGTCAGGGATCCGGAAGAAATATTGAATTATTTATAAATCGGATCGAACTGGCAAAGGGTAATTTGGTCAATTGACCCCTAAAGCTGACTCCTTACCTAACTATCAAATAAAATCAGAGAAATAAAATTTTGGAATTGGAAATTAAATTAAAGAACTAAAGAAAAATAAATGAAAAAAATAGAAAAAGAAAAAAAATGAAAAAGTGATTACATCATGCATGATGCAATAAACATTATAATTAAAAATTTAGATTTTTGGATAATTTTTAGTCTTAGTAAAGGTTAAATATTTAGAAAAAGAAAAGAAAAAAAAAAAACAAAATGTCTTTTATCTTCTTCAAATTGCCGTGACCCATCTCTCTCTCATCCCTCCCTCACCAAATCCTCCATGGAAGCTCACTTTTGAGCTTGAAGACAACAAAATCCCACCATAAAAACTTCATTTACCATAACTAAACTTTGTTTGGGCAACTAGAAAAGAAGGTTCAAGGAGAAAGGAAGAAGTTTGAAGAGGAAAAAAAATTCTGCAAAAAGGTTAGTAATCTAAACTTGAAGTTCTAGTTGAATTAATTGTGTTTATAGTTGAATAAACCTAGAAATATACTTAAAATGAAATGAAAACAACTTTGGAGGACTATATGAGAATTTCGGCCAGCCATAGATGTATGAGAATATGATGTGTTTTGAATGAATTAAAAGTGCATGTAAGCTTGAATGAGTTGAGAAATGGTGTTGGTATGCTTGGAATCAATTAAATGTAACAAATCAAGTGAATTAGGGTTTGAACCTAGGGTTTTGGAAGACAATGCAACACCCCTACTTGCATAGCCTAGTATATTTCACTATTCTGGCGACCGGTGTCGGTCTGGATAATTAAGGGGATTAAAACCACACTTAAGACAACTAGATAAGCCCTAAACACAAATAATTAGTAACTGTCAAATATTTAAGTATAAATAAGAAAAATAGAACACAAGAAGTTAAATGAGCCGATAGTCATAGTGATGGGTGACCTTCTCGGGAAGGATTGCGAAGTCGATTTAAACTCAAATTTTGAACCGTAAAATGTGACGCTGTGGTCCTTAGGACTATTGCGAACACAGTGGAAAAGAGAAAATCATGAAAAAGAATTGTTAAGCCAGTCAAATAATTAGGTCAGGGATCCAAAAGAAATATTGAATTATTTGCAAACCGGATCGAACCGGCGAGGGGCAATTTGGTCAATTGACCCCGAGAGTTGACTTTTGACCTAACTGTCAAATAAAATCGGAGAAAATAAAATTTCAGAATCGAAAATTAAATTAAAGAACTAATGGAAATATAAATAGAACAAAAAAAAAGAAAAGAAAAAGGAAAAGTGAAAAGTGATGACATCATGCATGATGAAATGAACACTAATTAAAAATAAATAAATTTTGTATAATTATTGGTCTTCCTTAAGGATAAAAATCATAAAAGAAAAAAAAAACAATAAAAAGTGTCTTCTTCTCAAGTTGCCGTGAGCCTTCCCTCTCACCTCTCCCACTCCAAAAACCTCCATTAAAGCTCTTTTGTGAGCTTGAAGAAAGTCAAATCCCACCATAGAAAAGTTAACTACCATAGATAAAACTTGTTTGGGCAACTAGAAAGGATTTTAGTTTAATTATTGTGTATATAGCTTAATGAACTTAGAAATATGCTTAAAATGAAACAAAAATAACTATTGGAGGACTAGAAGTAAATTTTGGCCAGCTAGGGTTTGTGATGATAATCTATGAATTTGACTAAATTAATAGTGTAGTTAAGCTTGTATGAGTGTGGAAGTGTTGTTGGTATGCTTTGAATTAGTTAAATGTAATAAAAATGTGAATTAGGGTTTGGCACCTAGGGTTTTGGGAGGAAAAATGTGATAATTTGTTAAATGATGTGTTTAACCTTATTGGAGTTGAGAAATGGTCATTTGTGACCAATTGAGGTATGTTAGAAGTGTTAGAATTAAGTTTAAATTCGGAGTGATTAGGGTCATGTTACAGGCAGTAGGACCAAGGTTCCTTTTAGGGATCAAAACTGAAAATTTACAAGCCCAATTGGTGTGAGGCCAATTGGGAATGAAACTAGACACAAAATGACACATTTTTCATTTAGGAATCATGCCCAAAAAGTAACTAAAACCTAGTGAACAAATTGATCAAATCCGGATTAGGCAATCTGACCTGTAAAAAAATCACCAAATGTCTGTTCATTTGGCCATAACTTGGGCTAGGCAGGTCTAAATGACCTGAAATTTTACCAGTAGAAAGCGGAGATATAGACCTAAAACTTTCATGGAGAACACAAACTCAAATTATGCCCTTAACTAAGTCATTTAGCCACCCAAAAATGGTGACCTAAAACTGCCAGAATCAGTTTTGGTGCCCAGAAAATCTGGGTTAGGCTAATCCGGCAGCCATGATTCAAATGGCTATAACATGGGCTACAAAACTCCAAATGGAGTGATTCAAAAAGGAAAATAAAGTTAAGGTAATAAGGAACAATTTCTATGGAGAAAACTTAGCCAAATTCTAACAGCAACATGACCAATGAAGCAGTGCAACATAGGACACCAAAACAGAAAATTTGAAATTTTGCCTAAAAGACTTAAAATTTGAAAAAACAACCAAAACCAACAAATTAGGTAACCAAAAATGTGGTATGTAAGTGAAATTAGAATTGCCATACCTATTAAGCCTTAAAAAGTCAACAAATTGACTTGAATAGTATTGTGAATAGTAACCCGAAATACAAATTTTAAAGAACGTCAAGTTTAGCCTATTACAGCTAGTTATAAGTAGATTTGAATTTATTTTTGGAGTTATGATAAATTGTGATACTGAAACGCTGTGAAACTGTGTGTTTCAGTGGAAAAGAATACTAGGAAAGAACCCGAGGTGTCGAGTCAAAGCCAAGAGGTGACTCGTATAAGGTTTGTACACAACATAGAATTTCTGTAAATTTTCTTCTGCACATTGTTTTGAATAAATTGAAATATTACATTGTGATAACATTGTTTGGAAATGTTTATTATGCTTTTGATTTAAATTGTTGAAAGGTTACTTGTTTGTGTTTGAAATAGTAATAAATGTTTAGTAAATTGTTAAGATAGTTTTCAAACTACAGTGTTATGACTATATATTTGAATACCTCACTAGCATGACTAGTGGGGAAATTCAGTTTCGAATTTTGATTCCTTCTCTGGCTGAAGTGTTGAGGTGTGTGCCGGTAGAAGAAGAAAAAGAATGAGTTCCCATATATTTAAGCTAGCTAGCCTTGTGATGTGACTTCTTCTTAGCCTCTGGCTATTGAGATAATATTTGTTTCGAATGGCATGATATAACTATGTGTTTTTATGAAATTTGTTTTGAGACTTTCGAAATGAAATTGTTGGATTAAATGCATCTAAATCATGTTTTGTATTTATTTCTCATGTTCAGTTCAATTTTTTAATAAGTATGATTTAAATTTTGCATAAAGGTTATTTTAGTATGTTATACACCACTGAGTCCTAGTACTCAGCGATGGCTGTTATTGCTGTCGCAGATATAGAGACTAGAGGAGCAGCAGAGTGAGCTGCTCAGGGTTGTGGAGCGACCTACCCTGAAGTTCTATCGAGTATATTTTATACCCTAATTGTAAAAAATTATTTTGATGTATGTAATGTATGTAAATGTAGGAAATGGTCATGAGCAATTGTATAAAACTTGTAATAAATTTTAGTTTGGATTTTTCATAATATAAATTTTTGTAATGATGTATATAAATTACTTTATCTTTAATTAAATATGAATATAAGTATTTTGTTTAATTTGATTGAAATTGATTAATAGTATTTTGATGATTGTTGAATTTTGGAAATTGAGAAATGATGTTGAAATTGGTTGGGATGGTTGTGAAATTAATGAAGTTATTGAGATAAATCTTTAGAAGTGCTTTTTACAGGTATTTGAAGAACTATTTTCTCAAAATACAGACGACACTCTGCCGAAATTTTTCTAAAATTTGTGGAAAAATAAAATAGAACCAAAATTTTAACTAGTTTACAAACTTTAATTAAATGTTTTGATACCTATTAGAAAATGCTCACCACTTATAAAAAGTAAGAAAATTATTTTAAAATCCCTGGTAAGGTACTTAATGAGTTATTGGTAGGTGAAGTTTGGTAGTTCATTAGGTATTCTACGGGATCATGTTATACCTTACAGAGGGGTAAGGTGTGACATGTTTTAGTGGTATCAGAGTGAATTTTTAAAATACGTTTTAACTTGTAAATTTGTATCTTTTCTTTGTTAAGTACAACTGCTCAATGTCCTTATTTATTACATATAGTGCATTACATCATAAATATGAACTAACGGAGGGAAATCTCCTTGTGTTAATTGTTCAGGAGATATTCTACTCCAGATTAAAATGGAAGAAGGGGATCGCTCAGTTAAGCAATCTGTTGAAGCGGAGGCACAAGGAGAAGCCCCAACTCTATAGAATATCAATGGGTCAATGGCACCAGCCCCACAAATACCGCAGTTTCCTGCACAGTTCGCATAGTAGATAGCTGCGATGTTTGTTTCAATAAATGGCTAGGGGTATGCCTGCTCAAGCTCCACCCCAGACTTCTGTGGTGCAACCTCAAGCTCCAGTCAGACAGTATAACAAGCTGTTGAAGTATGGGGCTATGGAATTTAAAGGTACAGTAGACCCACTAGAGGCAGAGCAATGGCTGGAAAGAATGGACAGAGTGTTCAAGAAGCTGCACTGCCAAGATGAACTGAAATTTGAATACTCAGTATCGCTACTGCAAAGGGATGCATATGATTGGTGGAAGACTATCCCCCACAGCTTGGCAGAACCACCAATACTAACCTAGGATGACTTCATCAGAGAGTTCAAACAGAAATACGTCCCAGATGCATATGTGGATCAGAAACTACAAGAATTTCTGAGTTTGAAGCAAGGCAACAGAACAGCAAGTGTAATATGAGAGGGTGTTCTCCCGCTAAGCCACTATGCTAGGAGTCTCATTTTTACTAGCAAAGAAAGGTGCAAGAGATTTGAGATGGGTTTGAAGCCCAGCCTACAGATGCAAGTAGTGGGATTCAGACACAATAATTTCTCAGAGCTCATTTCTCAAGCACTTGAATTGGAAAGAATTAAATTAGAAGCGACCCCAGCAAAAGAAAAGTCAGAGAAAGCTAAAAAATCAGAGAAAGACTAGGGGGAAAAGTCAGTAGAGCAAAGTCCTAATGGTACCTCTAGAAAGAAGAAGAAATTTGGAGGACCTAGTAGAGGTCAAGGTGGAAGGGGCAAATTCTCTGGACATAGACCCCCTAGGTCTGGTCAGCAGTTGAGCAGGGGTTCACAACCTCCTCGCCCCCGTGAGACTTGTGGCAAGATTCATGGGGATAATGCTATTTGGCAACAGGAGCCTGCTTTAGTTGTGGAGGCAAGGGCCATATTTCAAAAGATTGCACAAGTGCTCCTAGATTTGGTCCAGCTCCTACTACTGCAGAAGGATCTATTCAGAGTCCTGCTCCCAGAGGTTCACAATCGGTTGGCAGAGGAATAGGCAGAGGTAGAAGCCATGCTTCGAGCAGTCAGGGTACTATTGGTCAGTCATCATAAGGAAGTGCTTTGCCAGGGTTTATATGATGAGACAGCGAGAAAAGGCTGAGACTTCCAATATTGTAGCTAGTACATTCTCTATCTCTGATCAAGAAGTATTTCTGTTGTTTGATCCAGGTTCAACCCACTCGTATGTTAGTGCTAGCATAGTCAGTTCACTTGCCGTTTCGTGTACTAAAATGGATTTTGAAGTGCTAGTAACTAGTTTGTTAGGACAAGAGGTTTGAGTCAACATAATCTATAGAGACAGTCCTTTGGTGATCCAAGGACATGTTTTTCTGTCAGATTTGATTGAAATGCCCTTCAGAGATTATGATATTATCTTGGGCATGGATTGGTTAGCCAGGCATCATGCCATGATTGACTGTAAACTAAAGAAAATCACTTTTGGTCTCCCTCTATACGGTGATGTGGTAATACATGGGGAGAGGCATTTACTGCCATCAAACATCATTTCGGCTGCACTAGCCAGAAGAATGACTAGAAAGGGATGTGAAGCATACTTGGCACATGTGATAGACACCCAAGTGGGGAGCCCAGCACTGAGGCACATCCCTATAGTCTGTGACTTTTCGGATGTGTTTCCTGATGAATTGCTAGGATTGCCTCCAGAAAGAGAAGTGCAGTTTGAGATTGATGTTATGCCTAGTGTGGATCCAATCTCCATAACACCATATAGAATGGCACCTGCAGAATTGAAAGAGTTGAAAGTGCAATTGCAAGAGCTGCTTGACAAGGGCTTTATCCACCCTAGTGTGTCACCTTGGGGAGTGCCAGTGTTGTTTGTCAAGAAGAAAGATGGCACTCTCCGCTTATGTATTGACTATCGACAGTTGAATAAGGTGATAATAAAGAATAGATATCCATTGCCCCGCATTGATGACTTGTTTGATTAGTTAAGAGGTGCAGCTGTGTTCTCCAAAATTGACCTGAGATCAGGTTATTATCAGTTTAAAGTACAAGTGCAAAGTATTTCTAAAATTACCTTCAGAACCCGCTATGGCTATTATGAGTTCTTAGTCATGCCATTCGGTTTAACTAATGCTCCAGCTGCTTTTATGGATCTGATGAACACTATCTTCAGACCATACCTCGACCAGTTTGTTGTGGTATTCATAGATGATGTATTGGTCTACTCGAGGAGTGCAGAAGAGCATGATAGACATCTGCGGATTATACTGCAGACTTTGAGGGAGAAACAGCTATTCGCAAAATTATCGAAGTGTAAATTTTGGCTGAAAGAAATATCTTTCTTGGGGCATGTAGTATCAGTAGAGGGCATCAAGGTAGATCCAAGTAAGATAAAAGCTGTCCTTAATTGGAGGCCACCTAGAAATATTACTGAGAGTCGCAGTTTTCTGGGTTTAGCTGGATACTACCATCGATTTGTGAAGGAATTCTCCATGTTGGCATCTCTATTGACTAAGCTACTTCGAAAAGATGTGAAATTTCAGTGGATGGATAAATGTCAACAGAGTTTTGATGAATTAAAGAGATGTTTGACTGAAGCTCCAGTCCTGACTTTACCTACACCGGGTAAAAAATATACAATTTATAGTGATGCTTCTCACAATGGGTTAAGCTGTGTACTGATGCAAGATCGAAATGTCATTGCCTATGCATCATGCCAGTTGAAACTGAATGAGAGGAATTATCCAACACATGATTTGGAGCTTGCAGCTATTGTGTTCACTCTTAAGATCTGGAGACATTATTTGTATGGGGAGAAGTGCTACATCTACACAGATTATAAGAGTTTGAAGTATTTGGGCACCCAAAAAGAGTTGAATTTGGGACAGAGGAGATGGTTAGAGTTGATAAAAGACTATGATTATCTGATAGACTATCAGCCAGGGAAAGCTAATGTTATGGCTGATGCCTTAAGTCGCAAGACTATGGCAAGTCTACGGGTTACTCCTTTGTCTATAGTACATGAGTTGAGATCATTACATGCCAGTTTAGAGATTACTGATGAGAGGCAGACAGCAGTTGCATGGCATGTATAGCCAATGTTGATTGATCAGATCAGAATGGCTGCTCAGAATGATGAAAGGTATCAGAAGCTATTGGAAGAAGTCAGACAGGGCAAGAAATCTGAATTCTCAACAAGAGATGATGGTCTACTACTACACCAGGGCAGAATGTGTGTTCCTAATGATGTTGATTTGAGAAAGATCATTTTGAAGGAAGCACATGAGTCTCCTTTTGCCATGCACCCTGGTGGCACAAAAATGTAAAGAGGGTTAAAGGAGCATTACTGGTGGATGGGTATGAAAAGAGATGTGGTAGATTTTATTTCCAAATGCCTAACTTATCAGCAAGTAAAGGCAGAGCATCAAGTACCAGCTAGGTTGTTACATCCACTACCAGTACCAGAATGGAAATGGGAGAGAATAATAATGGATTTTGTGATGGGACTTCCGAGGAAACAAAAGAGTCATGATGCAGTATGGGTCATTGTTGACAGACTAACTAAGTCTGCTCATTTTCTGCTAATCCGGATAGACTACAGTTTAGAAAGATTGGTCAAGTTGTACATTGATGAGATAGTAAGACTGCATGGAGTGCCAGTATCCATTGTATCAGACAGAGATCCTAGGTTCACTTCTAGATTCTGGGGTAGTCTTTAGAGAGCCCTAGGAACTAGATTGAACTTCAGTACGAAATTCCACCCATAGACAGATGGCTAGTCTGAAAGGGTAATTCAGATCTTGGAGGACATGCTACGGGCTTGTGTGATTGAGTTTGAGGGCAGTTAGGACACGCACTTGCCTTTGATTAAGTTTGCTTGCAACAACAGCTACCAATCAAGCATTGGGATGCCTCCATATGAAGCTTTATATGGCAAAAAATGTAGAATCCCATTGTGTTGGGATGGGGTAGGTGAAAGAAAGATGATTAGGCTAGAAATTGTTCAGTAAACTGAAGAGAAAATCATATTGATCAGAGATTGACTTAAGACTACATCAGACCGTCAGAAGTCCTATATTGATTTAAAGAGAAGACATATTGAGTATGTACTGGGTAAGAAAGTATTCCTCAAGGTTTCCCCTTGGAAGAGAATTATGAGATTCGGCAGAAAGGGGAAACTGAGTCCTCATTTCATTAGGCCATATGAGGTTCTGGAAAGAGTGGGTCCTTTGCTATATCGTTTGGCACTACCTCCAGAGTTAGTGAAGATACATAATGTCTTCCATGTGTCTATGTTGAGGAGGTATCGATCAAACCCATCTCATGTACTACCGGTAGAAGAAATTGAAGTGAATCCAGACCTCACATATGAAGAAGAACCCATAGAGATTCTAGCTTATGAGGTGAAGCAGCTGCAGAACAAGAAGATACCGTAAGTGAAAGTGTTGTGGAACCATCATTCGGGCTAAGAAGCTACTTGGGAACAAGAGGAGGACATGAGGAGACAGTACCCACAGCTGTTTAGAGACTGATTACTAGGTTAAATTTCGAGACGAAATTTATTTTAAGGGGGAGAGAATTGTAACACCCCTATTTGCAAAGCCTAGTATATTTCACTATTCTGGTAACCGGTGTCGGTCCGAATAATTAAAGGGATTAGAATTACACTTAAGACAACTAGATAAGTCCTAAACACAAATAATTAGTAACTGTCAAATAGTTAAGTATAAATAAGAAAAAAAGAACACAAGAAGTTAAATGAGCCGAGAGTCACAGCGATGGGTGACCTTTTCGGGAAGGATTGCGAAGTCGATTTAAACTCAAATTTTGAACCGTAAAATGTGATGCTACGGTCCTTAGGACTATTGTGAACACAATGAAAAAGAGAAAATCATGAAAAAGAATTGTTAAGCTAGTTAAATAATTAGGTCAGGGATCCAGAAGAAATATTGAATTATTTGCAAACTGGATTGAACCGGTGAGGGGCAATTTGGTCAATTGACCCCGAGGGCTAACTCCTGACCTAACTGTCAAATAAAATTGGAGAAAAGAAAATTTTGGAATCGGGAATTAAATTAAAGAACTAATGAAAAAATAAATAGAATAGAAAAAGAAAAGAAAAAGGAAAAGTGAAAGGTGATGACATCATGCATGATGCAATAAACACTAATTAAAAAAAAATAAATTTTGGATAATTATAGGTCTTCCATGAGGATAAAAATCATAAAAGAAAAAAAAAACAGCAAAAGGTGTCTTCTTCTCAAGTTGCCGTGAGCCTTCCCTCTCACCTCTCCCACTCCAAAAACCTCCATTAAAGCTCTTTTGTGAGCTTGAAGAAAGTCAAATCCCACCACAGAAAAGTTATCTACCATAGATAAAACTTGTTTGGGCAACTAGAAAGGAAGGTTCAAGGGAAAGAAAGAAGGAAAAATTGAAGGAAAGGAAGATTAAAATTCTGCATTCAAGGTTAGTAATTCAACTTCAAACTTTTAGTTTAATTCTTGTGTATATAGCTTCACCATGTGTGCCGCCACACATCCATTGCAACCAGCAATGGATCAATCATCTCATGATCAAATCACACAATTAAATCATATAATCAACAATCTAAATGGCAAATATAGTGGCTTTGATACCAATTGAAGGAACGGAAGCGTAAAAAATACAAGTTTATACCATTGAATTCAAAAATTTTCACCTAGGGTCACATGCATCATGCAAGATTTATTTTTATCTATTTGATTTCAATGATAAACAATATATTAAAACTCTTTTAATATGTTTTTGGATCTGTATTTGCTATTTAGGATTTTAAAATTAATCAGATTAATTTTAGAACCCTAGATTAAATCAAGAACGATTACACTAACCTCTTGATGCACTACAGCGTGTCTGCGCCTTTGAGATTCCTCTTCAGGACACCATATGTTGTCCCTCTAGCTTGTCTACACCAAGAACACCTATGGTAGCCCTTGAACAGCTTCTAAAGCCTTTTCTATTAATTAGACATTCAAGTTACGCTTTTAAGAGATTATAGATGTAAACAGGACACTAGAAATAATTTCTAGTGTTCTTAATTCAAGAGATTGATGGCTAATCTCTTTGAATTGATGAGAGATGAAGAAGAATAGATGAAAAACCTCAAAGTGGCGTGACAAAGGAGAGGAGTGGCTGCTGGTTATTTTTTCTTTTCATAACCGCACTTAAATAGCTAGGTTAACACATTAAACCCTTGCCACATGTCACCCTTTGATTAGCTCTAGGTTTAAGTGACCCAATCACATTGTGCCAAGTGTCAAACCTATATTTAATCTTGATTTTAATCATCTTAGATGATTAAAAAAAACATTTGGCAAGCTTATGTGTAATCCCATGTGTCACCATCTCATGGTGCCACGTGTCACACTGTGAAATGACCAAAATGCCCCTGTGTCTTAATTTTGAGTTCTTAACTCAAAATAATTATTTTTCTTCTTCTAATTAATTTATATCAAATATAAATTAATTAATTAATCTCTATTAATTAATTTCTCATTAATTAAATTCATATTTAAACATTTTAAATATAAATTTAATTTATACTACACATCCAATAATCTATATTTGGTTTCAAGTCATGTTAGGGACTTTGCAATTTAATTGCAAACCAAACCTATATAATTAATCAATTAAACTCTTTAATTAATTAATTAAATCATATTTAAATAGGTGATAACTTGTGTATGTGTGCGACTTACTAGGCTCATCACTAATTGGCAATGAGACATGATATCAACTCTTAATATCATCAGAACTCTTTCTTACCATAAATGATTTCTCTAAATCATTTTATGCACCTCATAGACCATGGTTAACACCTACCATAGCATGCCATGGCCACCCAATTACTAATAAGGTTTACCTTAAATGAACCTATAATCATATGTTACCATGCACTGGAATCTCTCTGTTACAAAATCCCAACTCAAGCTGGAGTCATGGTTTATGTCAAACTCCATTTGCTATGAATATTATGTTCTCTTTTAATTCCAGTTCTTGATTAAAATGATTTTCTCATCAGAAACTCTTTTATGAATAAATCTATCTGTCCTGGCCAGGAACTTGAAACATCAAGAACAATTAAATGAACATAGGATTTTATCTCTATTTACTTAGAGGAACATATTCCATCTTGATCAACACCTACCTCCATATATAACTAGTAGGAGCCAACAAATGCCCATATTGTCACTCATATTCTTAACAACTTAAGAATAATATTTCTAACAAAATATCAATGGACCTTTTCTATTACACATAAATATATCATGTAAACGGAAAAATGGAAATGCCTTTTATTAATAAAAATATGTACAAGATACATACTAAATGATATGCTCTAAGGCATACTATTAACACTATGAGGTGCATAAAATACTTTAGAGAAATCATTTATGGTAAGAAAGAGTTCTGATGACATTAAGAGTTGATATCATATCTCATTGCCAATTAGTGATGAGCCTAGTAAGTCACACACATACACAAGTTATCACCTAATTAAATATGATTTAATTAATTAATTAAAGAGTTTAATTGATTAATTAAATATGTTTGGTTTGCAATTAGGTTGCAAAGTCCCTAGCATGACTTGAAACCAAATATAGATTATTGGATGTATAGTATAAGTAAAATTTATATTTAAGGTGTTTAAAGATGAATTTAATTAACGAGAAATTAATTAATAGAGATTAATTAATTAATTTATATTTGATATAAATTGATTAGAAGAAGAGAAATAATTATTTTGGGTTAAGAACTCAAAATTAAGACACAGGGGCATTTTGGTTATTTCACAGGGTGACATGTGGCACTATGAGATGGTGACACATGGCATTACACATAAGCGTGCCAAATGTCTTTTAATCATGTAAGATAATTAAAATTAAGATTAAATATAGGTTTGACACTTGGCACAATGTGATTGGGTCAATTAAACCTAGAACCAATCAGAGGGTGACATGTGGCAAAGGTTTAATGTGTTGACCTAGCTATATAAGTGTTGTTATGAATTAAAAATATGACAACCAGCAGTCACTCCTCCTTTGTCACGCCATTTTGAGGCTCTCCATCTCTTCTTCTTCATCTCTCATCACTTCAAAGAGATTAGCCATCAATCTCTTGAATTAAAAATACTAGAAATCATTTCTAGTATTCTGTTTATATCTTTATTCTCTTAAAAGGCAGAACTTGATTTTCTAAATAATAGAAAAAGCTTTAGAAGCTGTTCAAGGGCTGCCATAGGTGTTCTTGGTGTAGACAAGCTAGAGGGACAACATCTGGTGTCTTGAAGATGGATCTCAAAGGCGCAAATACATTGCAGTGCATCAAGAGGTTAGTGTGTTTGTTCTTAATTTAATATAGGGTTCTAAAATTAATCTGATTAATTTCAAAATCTTAAATGGAAAATACAGATCCAAAAACATATTAAAATAGTTTTAATATGTTATTTATCATTGAAATCAAATAGATAAAAATAAATCTTGCATGATGCATGTGACCTTAGGTGAAAATTTTGAATTCAATGGCATAAACTTGTGTTTTTCACGCTTCTGTTCCTTCAATTGGTATCCGAGCCACTATATTTGCCATTTAGATTGTTGATTATATGATTTAATTGTGTGTTTGATCATGAGATGATTTATCCATTGCTGGTTGCAATGGATATGTGGCGGTATGCTTGAAGAACACCATCAATGGTGTGCATGGTTTGGCTTCATGGGTGGTGCAAAGGTTTGGCTTTTTAATTTACAATTGTTGTATGATCTAAAAGCTCATCCTATGTCTAATTAAATTGTTTAATTAGAATTTTAATCACACAATTAAATTTTGATTCAAATAAGAATTTTAAGAAAATTATTTGAATGTGATTCAAATCTGAATTTTAAAAGTTGTTTGAATGTGATTCAAATTTGAATTTTTAAAGTTGTTAGAATCATATTTAAATCAGATTTTTTAAAGTTGTTTGAATAATATTCATATCTAAATTTTTAAAAATTGTTTGAATGTGATTCAAATCTGATTTTTTAAAAATTGTTTGAATGTTATTCAAATCTGAATTTTTAAGGTTGTTTGAATGTGATTCAAATCTGAATTTTTAAATTTATTTGAATCATATTCAACTATGGATTTTTAAGCTGAATATGAGATATTCAATTTAATTTAAGTATATATGTTTTATTTAATTGTTAAATAGAGATATGCATGATGGATGATCATGGACTATAAAAGACCAATGTGATTGGATTTATTTCTTTTATATTTCTTTGGGATTGTAAATTAATTAATTTATTTTAATTTATTTGGGCATGTATTATTAAGTTTGTAATATTTTTTGTTGTAATTTTATTTATTTAAGTTCTTGTAAATTCGCCTTGGTATGCCAAGAATTACTAAGTAATATTGGATTGCAAGAAGTTCAAGGAGGTCAAGAGCATTGGTAGGACCAGTGGGAAGAATTCAAGATCAAGTATTGATTATGTACTCCTTCAGCAACTCTTGTAAAATGAATGAATGAAATGCACCTAGGAATGCCCTGATTGAATTCTTGGTGGCTCATAATTGAATCCCTTAGAAAGTCCATAATCATACCATATTTACTACTTATCTATGAATGCATGAGATGCATGGGAATGTATGCAATTATTGTCACACCCTGCTCCTCGTAAGATGTAACATGCTCCCGTAGTACACCTAATGAATTACCATACTTCGCTTACCGATAACCCATTAAATATACTACAAGGGATTTTAAAATAATTTTCATTCATTTTTAAATTGGTGGGTAAAATTTTTCTCAGATATTAAAAACCTTTATTTAAAGTCCAAAATAAATATAATTTTTAGGTATTTAAAATCTCCGCAATTTTTACAAAAATTTTGGCAGAGTGTCATCTGTATTTTGAGAAAACAGTTCTTCAAAACCTGAAAATAAACACTCCCAATATATTTCTCAATCACAACTCCATTAATCAATTTCATTTCCCAAATCAGCACAAGCAACTCAATACACAATTTAAATTAAATCAAATATTGAAATATCTCATTAAGGTAACAAAATTAATATTTACATTCATGGGATCATTAAAAATTTAGTAGTGCAATACTTTATAAATACATAAAATCTCAAGATAATCTTACAATAATTTGTATTTGATTACAATCCAAAAATATATTATAAAAGAGTTGGTACAACTGCTCAAAGTAAATTTCATACATATAATTACAGAATTATATCAAAATCTAAAGTACAAGGGTATACCTGAAAATAGTCTCACTATGCCTTTCAGTAATCTTGCTCAGCTGCTTTACATTTTCTTTCACCTGCGACAGCATACAAAGCTATCGCTGAGTGGTGAACAAACTAATAATTTAAAACTTAATGCAAGTTATGCTTGACAATTCATAATAAAAAAAATTTTAAAATTTCTAAATTCTTCAAAATTTATAACATTCAGAAATCAATATTTTCATTCATGCAAATTATTCATTTGAATAATATTTTGATCAAATAGTAACAATTTATCTACATTTCTTTTAAATCTCGAAACAATACAAAAATATTTTGAATCATTGACAAATTATTTATCAAACTATGCATAATTTAAAGGGCGTTGCCAACAATTCACACAGTTGAACCCATGACCCAAAATTCAAATAGATGCCGTGTTGTACACCACGACATTTCACACTCTCCCAATAACAGAGGCTAAAAGAGAGGAACAAAGACTAGCTAGTATATATGAGTACTCATTCAAACTCTTCCCTAACTGGCAAGCCAAAGAGGAAGGAACTCGCCCCATCTAGTGGAGGAGATATCTCACTAGACAAGCTAATGAGAATTCACAACATATTTTTCCATGTCAACTGTGGTTTCAAATCATATTCAAAACAATTTCTATTTACAAACTATTTACAATTCATCAACATAGTTAATCATCATAAATTCATGCTCAAGGATGGCAACACATCAAACTTAAAAATTACAATCCTTAAAACCATGCAATAAATCCTTAAATGCATAAGAAAATTTACATTTAATTTATACAATTTCATTCAACAAATTAAAATCCTCAGCACAACAAAATTATAAATCATAAAATAAACTTGTTCAAATCAATTTAGAAGTGAAAAGTAACAAAATAGTTAGTTGTGCACAAACCTTAAGCGAGTCGCCTCTTAGCCTTGACTCGATTCCTCGGGTTCTTTCCCGGTGTTCTTTTCAATTGAAACACATAGTTTCACAGTGTTTCAGTATCATAACTCATCGTAAATCCAAAAATAAATTCAAATTCACTTATACCTAGCTTTAATATGCTAAACTCGGCGTTATTTAAATTTTGTACTTCAATGTTACTATTTACGACACTATTTAAGTCAATTTGTTGACTTTCTAAGGCTTAATAGGTATGGGAATTCCAACTTCACCCACATACCACATTTTGGTTACTAAATTTGTTGGTTTTGGTTGTTTACTCGAATTCTAAGTCTATTAGGAAAATTTGTAAATTTTTAGTTTTGGGCGTCTTATGTTGCACTGTTCCATTGATCATTTTACTGTTAGAATTTGGCAAAACCTTCTGCATAGAAAATGTTTCCTATTGTCTTAAATTTATTCTCCTTTTTGAATCACTCCATTTGGATTTTGTAGCTCAAGTTATAGCCATTTGAATCATGGCTGCCGGATTGGACTTAACCCAGATTTCTGGGCACCAAACTGGTTCTAGCAGTTTTAGGTCACCAAATTTGGGTGGCCAAATGACTTAGTTAAAGGCATAATTTGGGTTGGTGTTCTTCATGAAAGTTTTAGGTCCATATCTCAACTGTCTACTGGTAAAATTTCAGGTCATTTAGACCTGCCTAGCTCAAGTTATGGCCAAATGATTCGTTTGGTCATTTTTGTACAGGTCAGACTGCAAAAATCTAGATTTGGTCAATTTGTTCACTAGGTTTTGGTCACTTTTTGGGCATGATTCCTAAATGAAAAATGTTCCATTTTGTGTCTATTTTCATTCCCAATTGGTCTCATACCAATTGGACTTGTAAATTTTCAATTTTGGTCCCTTAAAGGGACCTTGGTCCTACTGCCTGCAGCATGACCCTAAGCAATCTGAATTTGCATTTGGTTCCAATACTTCTAACATACTCCAATTGGTCACAAATGACCATTTCTCACCTCAAACCAAGTCCAACACACCATTTAACACATTCTCACATTTTTGTCTTCTAAACCCTAGGTGCCAAACCCTAACTTACACAATTCATTCAATTAATGAATTTAAAGTAAATAATCAACATCTATACACTTAATTCATCTCAAATAATCATTCAAAATCATCAAACTCATTCATATCAAACCCTAACACAAGCTGGCCAAAATTTCCTTTTTGGTCCCCCAACAATTGTTTTCTATTTGATTTTACACAATTTCTAAGTTATTTTCACTTGTTCAATGTTAATTCTATAAGCATAAATCAATTTAAGTTAGGAGAGAGATTTACCTCATATGGAGCTTTTCAATTTTCCAATTTTTCTTTTCCTTCTTGCTCCCAAAGAGTTTATCTAGGTCTAAGGGTGAGATTTAGTGTTGGGATTTGAGGGATTTATGGAAGGGAACCAAAGAAATTTAAGCTTTTTATTCTTTAACAATGGTGGAAGATGAAGGAAGAGAGGGAGATGAGAAAGTGACGGAAAAGTGGGAATGGAAGATAACAAATTTTATTCTTTTTTTTTATGTGTATTTATCTCTTAATTTGACTTAGTCAAATTAAGTAATTAAATTAAAATTAGATATGAAGTCATGCATGATGTCATATTGATGAGGTCATTAATTTATTTTATTTTCTTTTCTTTTTCTCTTATTTTTCTCATACTTCTTTAATTTAATTCTATATTTTGGAATTTTCATTTCTCAGATTTTATTGGAGAGTTAGGTCAGGAGTCAACTCTAGGGTTGAATTGACCAAATCGCCCCTCACCAGTTCAATCCGATTTATAAATAATTTGATATTTCTTCTGGATCCCTGACCTAATTACTTGACCTGCTTAAAAATTCTTTTTCATGATTTTCTCTTTTCCACTGTGTTTGTAATAGTCCTAAGGACCATAGCGTCACATTTTACGGTTCGAAATTTGAGTTTAAATTGACTTCGCAACCCTTCCCGAGAAGGTCACCCATCGCTGTGACTCTCGGCTTGTTTAACTTCTTATGTTTTGTTTTTCTTATTTATACTTAACTAATTGAAAATTACTAATTATTTGTGTTCAGGGCTTAACTAGGTATCTTAAACACAGTTCTAATCCTCTTAATTGTTCGGACTGATACCGGTCACTGGAACAGTAACATATACTAGGCTATGCAAATAGGGGTGTTACAATTATATGATATATGCATGCTAAATGGATAATGTGCAAAGTGAGACCTTAATAGTAATTAGGATGACTATAAAATCTTCCAAACAAATGATTAAGTTGGAAATGCTATAATTAAAGTAATTATAATATGGGCCCTCCATTGTGGCAATTATTTTAAGAAACTTTAAATAGTTGCATAAGATGCAATTAATTTAAGAGATTTTCTTAAGAATAATTGTTAAGCATGAGATGTTGTCAATATGTAAATGGTTTGGTGGCCAATATTGGATGTACCTGAGGACATTAAAATTATTTTCATAATTACTAGCTCAATGGGATCAACTTAACTAATGCAAGATAAGTCAATAATGGATGTACCTAAGATTTTGAGCATTAGGGGCTAGGTAAAGGATTGAACCTCACATGAGATGTGATGGGCAAGGAGTTGCTCACTTATAGTTTATTGTAATTCCAATAACGAATGTACCTGAGGATGATCAATAGAATTATAAGAATTCAATCATCCACTAGAAATCCATCCAACTAGGATTTCCATTTTCTACTTTGGAAGTGTAGGATTCGCTAAGTTAGTGGGAGGACAAATTTGATTAAAACACCATAATTATTTTGGTTAATTACTTGATACATTTATTAATTAATCTAGTTATTTTCTGCAATTAATTTTTTAATAATAATGAGCACAGAACAGCCACCACCATCCAATATCCTTGCAAGCATACTTGATCGCAATAGGTTAACAGGACCTAATCTCTCTGATTGGCTAAGAAATTTGAAACTTGTCTTGAACCTTGAACATATAGGATATGTTCTAGATTCAAATGTTCCTGGTCCCTTACCTCCAGAGGCCACTCAAGAGGAACATGAAACTTTGGACAAGTGGAAGGAGCATGATATGAGAGCTAAGTGTTACATGCTTGCATCCATGAGTAATGAGTTACAGAAGTAGCATGAGAACATGCAGAGTGTGAGTGAGATACTCATTCACCTACAAGAGTTGTATGGTGAGCACAGTAGGAATGCTAGGTATGAGATATCTAGGCAGCTGTTCCGCATAAAGATGTCTGAGAGACAGAATGTTGGGGATCATCTCCACAAGATGATTTAGCTGATTGAGCAGTTGGAACATCTTGACTTCAACATGGATTTCCAACTACAGATGGATTTGATCCTTCAGTCCCTTCTTGAGTCTTTTGGGAATTTTGTGACAAATTTCCATATGAGTAAACAGGAATGCACCTTAGCTGGTTTACTCAACATGCTAGTTATTACCCAAAAGAATATGTCAGGCAATAAAGGAAAAAAGGTAGCTTTGATTGCATCTTCTTCTACTGGAAGGCCCAACAAGAAGAAGGACAATAAGAAAAAGAAACCTCAGATTCCTGGTCTTTCCAAGACGATAACCAAACAGAAAAACAAAGATCAAAGTTGAAAAAGGCAAAGAAAAGTGTTTCCACTATCAGTAGGAAAGTGTTTCCACTGCCAGCAGGAAAGTGTTTCCACTGTCCAGAGTATAGCAATCTAAAAGAATGCAATGCCATGATGAAAATTAACTCAAAATTCAAAATATATTTGGCACTTAAGATTAGGTCATGTTGCAGAAGATAGGATTGCAAAATTGGAGAAAATGGGGATTTTATCCTCATTGGGCTCTGAGCCTACTCCAACTTGTGAATCTTGCCTTCAGGGCAAAATGACTAGATCTGTAACACCCCTATGTTCGGTACTGCATTTTACTGTTCCTGTGACCAGTGTTGTCCGGACAGCTAGGATGCCTAGAACTACACTTTGATATGAGTGAGGAGACATAAAATAATGAAATACAAGAAAAGAAAATACAAGAAAAACAAAGGAAAAATAATAGCAAAGAAATATAATCAAGTTAAGCGAGCCGAGAACCCTAGCGATGGGTGACCGCACCGGGAAGTCACGGCGTGGATCGTTGACTAGCCCTGGACTGCGGGGAACCCTGGAAAATATTTTTAGGACTTAAATAGACCCCTATTGAAGTATAAATATCATTAGAAATATCAAAGAAAAATTAAATAATTAGTACAAAGAAAAGTGAGAAATCGAAAAACGGACAAAACCCGGTGTTACCGAAAAATCGGGAATGCAACCCGAACAGGGGCATTGTGGTCATTTGACATCCCGAATTGTCTTTTGACCTAAATGTCCATTAAAAATAAATAATATTACACTTGGAAAATATAATGAAAAATTAATTTAGGGGTACCTAATGTAAATAGTAAAAATGGAGGGTAAATTGACTAATTATCACATTTAAACATAAAATATAATTGATTTTGTGTAAGTGGACCACTAAGGATTATAATATGTATTTAGTGGGCAGATTAATCCACTAAACTTCATCTTCAACCTCCATTCTCCTCCCATGCCGAATTGAATTCCCTCACAACCTCCATGGCCGAAACTTGAAGAAGCTTCATCATCTCCTCCATTTCACCCCCAAACACCAAAGTTCCTTCATTAATCTTGATCCCCACTTCACAAGGAAGAAGTAGATACCAATATTAAGAAATTTTAGTGAAGATTTAGCAAGTCTCAACAATAGGTAAGTTTGAGTTTTTGATTATTGCTTTGTTAAAGTTTGTAAGGATGTTATGGGTGTTTGATTTATGGAGAAATTTTTGAGGTTTGATGTTGAATGTGAGTGTGCACTTTTGGCAGCCATGGAAACACCTTGAAGGCAGTTTATTTGTGCTTGTAAATGGTGAATTAAATGATTGATTAAATGTATATTGTGTAGGAAATTGTTTGGGTGATGTATACTTAGTATATGTAAATGTGAAATGAAATTTAAAGCTTGGAAATTAATGGGATGTAAATGTACCATTGTGACAGTTTGTTAACTCTTGAAGAATGCTGGAATTCATGCTTGGTTTATGGAATAATGATGTTAAAATATGTTGGTTGTTATGGCAGATTGAGTGCATGAATGGTGGTGTGAAGTTGGACATATAAATGAGCATGAATTGGTGATTGAATTGTTGTAAATTGAGTTGGACAAATTCTGCACTTGTTGGTGCACATTGAATGTAATTTTAAGATGCCAAAATGACCTATAATATGTTGTAAATTATGTTTAGGTTGTGGTACAACCAGAATTGATTTGAATGTTGAGTTTGGTAAGTGTTAAAAGTGATGCTTGATGTGTATGCAAGAATTTCAAAAAGGCAGTTTGAGTTTTAGGCCTAGAACTTTAAGTGTGTGGCTCCAATTGGTATGAGACCAATTGGAGGTGAAACTAGGCACAAAATGTGCCAACTTTCATGAAGGGAGCATACCAAAATTCTGCTTGTAAGGTAGCTTGAAAAATGACCAAATCCGGATTACGTGCAAATGAGGCACGAAAATTGACCATTTGGGCGAAGCTAGTGTTTAGGCCATAACTCACTCAAAACAGGTCCAATTGACCTGAAATTTTAACCATGAATAAGACCCATATCTACAAGTCTTATGAAGACACCAAAGCCCATAAATGATCATAAGCAAGTCAAACAGCTTGCACAAGTTCGGGTCCAAAAACTGGCCGAACCTAAAATGACCTAAAATGAACTAAAGTGACCAATTTTAGTGCAACTTGACCAGCAATAGTAAAATGACCATAACTTGGTCTACATAACTCAGAATGACCTGAAATTTTTCCCCGCGTTCCATAAGACATAGATCTACAAGTTTGTAGTTTTGACCGAAACTCGAAAACCAAGGGAACTAGGTCGTCCGGCTAGGTCAAACTAGTCTCCCGGAATCCAGCAAATTGCAAGAAAATGCAAAATACATAGAAATGAATTTGGTAACATGTACTAACCCTAAAATACTATCGAATGTGACATATTAATAACATGAAAACCTAATTTACCTAGAATGCATCGAGGGTCGACATATTAGGTTGACTAAGCAAATATTAGAATTCAGTGAATTACTTATCAAGCATTATCATTAGAGACAGTTTAAATGAATACTGAAACACTTCAAATTGTGTTTCTCAGTTAGCAAAGACTCAGGAAAAGGGAAGGAAACACTGAGTCCAGACCAGGAGATAGTTATCAGAGGTTTGTGCACAACAACTATTTCTTTTGAATTTTTCAATTGAAATGAATTATGACTATTTGTACATTATTGTTTTAAATTGTGGAAATGTGTTTGAATGGATATTTATCGCTTGAAAAGCACTGTAAATAGTTTGAAATTGTGAGAAATTATTTGAATGATATTGATGGATACTTATTGATTGAAAAGCATTGGAAATGGTTTGAAACCACAGCTATCATGTATATTGATTGTATTCCTTGCTAGCTTGTCTAGTGGGACGAATTGAATTCCCTCTCTGGCTGAAGTGTTGAGGTGTGTGCCTGTTGAGGATGAATCGAATGAGTACTCATATTTTTACTAGCTAGCTATGTTATTCCTCATTAGTCTTCAACTTTTGGGACGAATTGAATACCTCATTAGCCATCGGCTTTTGGGACGAATTGAACTTTAGAACATGATTAAGCTGTGTGTGGTTTATTGATATGTATTGTGAAATTGTGAAATGGAGTTTAAATTCTTATTGACATTCACTGTCTTTTGAATTTAACTATGTTTTGATTACCGAGATTTATTGTGATATTGTGTTAAATTCCTTATGACATTCATTGTCTTGAATTTAGCTATGGTTTTTAAGTATCCACTATTTATATAACTTGTGATTTGTGATTTAAAGTTGTATTTGGTTAATATTGTGCACCACTGAGACATTGTCTCAGCGATAGCTTTTTATTGCTGTCGCAGGTAGACAAACAGACAGGGCAGCAGACTAGGCTGCTAGTACATCCAGCAAGAGATTTTCGAGTATAATGAGTATACCACATTTTGCATTTTGTACTGTAATATATATTCACTATATATATATTTTGTTCTTAGTTTGAGCAGTTGTAAATTAAAATTTTACATTGAAGTTGTAAAGTAAATTATGAGTTATTTTGACTTGTAAAAATTGTATTATATTTCTTGTATCTCAGTCTTTGAAAAATTACTGTGGATTTGTGTTGAGAAATATGTTGGAGTTGAGATTTGGAAATATATTGAAGTACTTTTTACAGGTTTTCTGAAGAACTGTTTTATCCAAAACACAGATGGCACTCTGCCAAAATTTTTACAGAAATTCCAAATAATTCAAATGTGTTAGTTCTATCGCTTCAGTTCAAAAAGGTTTTTAACACCTGTAAATAGTGCTCACCACTGTAAAAGAAGTAAGAAAAGTTTTAAAATCCCTTGTCGTGTATTTAATGGGTTATCAGTAGACGGAGTTGATAATTCATTAGGTATACTACGAGATCATGTTATGCCTTACAGAGGGGTAGGATGTGACAAGATCACCCTTTGTTGGACAAGTGCCAAGGGCTGAAAGTATTTTGAAGCTAATACATAGTGATGTATGTGATCCATTTAAGGAAATGGTTAAAGGTGATTTTTATTACTTTATTACCTTTACTGATGATAAATCAAGGTTTGGGTATTTGTATTTGATGAAATACAAACATGAATCCTTTGAAAAGTTCAAAGAATTTAAATCTGAAGTAGAAAATCAAACAGGAAAGAGTATTAAAGCTCTTCGATCAGAACGTGGAGGAGAATATTTGTGTACTGAATTTGATGAATACTTGAGAGAGCATGGCATTGTTTCCAACTGACTCCTCTAGGAACACCACAGTTGAATGGCGTATTTGAAAGGAGAAATCATACCCTATTGGATATGGTACGTAGTATGATGAGCTATACTGATATGCCAATCTCCTTTTGGGGATTTACATTAGAATCGGCTTCGTATATTCTGAATAGGATTCCATCAAAATCAGTTTCTTCCACACCTATGAGATATGGCATGGAAGAAAACCAAGTCTTAAGCATGTTAAGATTTGGGGTTGTCCAGATTATATCAAAAAGCTGAACACTGATAAATTGGAAACCAGATCAGAAAAGGGTCAATTTGTTGGATATCCAAAAGATAGTTTTGGATATTAATTTTATTTTCCTACAGCACAAAAGGTTGTGGTGAGTAGAGATGCCGTATTTCTTGAACAACAGTTTGTCCAAGAAGGAGGCAAAGGAAGGCAAATAGAGTTAGAATTAGAGAATTCTGACCAATCAATAGATTAGATGGATATAGATCCATCTAGTCAACCTATACCCGTTGATGAAACATCTACAGCTGTTCCTCGTAAAACAACCAGGGTATCTCACCCACCAGTGAGATATGGTTCATGAAGAAGAACAAGAGTTGTTTACTCATGAAGAAGTAGATCATGGAGATGATCCACTTATCTATGAAGAAGCTATATCAGATAAAGATTCTTCAAAATGGATTAATGCTATGAAATCTGAAATTGATTCCATGTATAAGAATCAAGTTTGGGATCTTGTTGACCCACCTGAAGGTATTGTACCTATAGGGAACAAATGGGTTTTCAAGAAGAAAATTGGTTCTGATGGAAAGGTAGAGACCTATAAGGCAAGGCTAGTAGTGAAAGGGTTTCGCCAAAGGCAAGGAATCAACTATGAGGAGACTTTCTCGCCTGTTGCCATGCTTAAATCAATTAGGATTCTATTAGCAATAGCTGCATACTATGATTATGAGATTTGGGAGATGAATGTCAAAACAGCTTTTCTAAATGGATACATTGCAGAAAACATTTTCATGAAACAACCTAGGGGTTTTGAATCCCAAGATGGTTCCAAGGTATGCAAGCTAAAGCGATCCATTTATGGGTTGAAGCAAGCTTCGAGGAGTTGGAACATCCATTTTGATGAAGCCATTAAATCCTTTGGTTTTATCAAAAATGAGGATGAGCCATGTGTATATAAGAAGGTTAGTGATAGTGCTATCACTTTCCTTGTCTTATGTGTGGATGACATACTGTTAATGGGTAATGACATAGGTACGTTGACAACTGTAAAGGTATGGTTGTCAAATACATTCTCCATGAAAGACTTAGGGGAGGCAACCTATATTCTTGGGATTCACATCTATAGAGATAGAGCAAAAAGAATAATTTGTTTATCTCAAAGTCTATACTTGGAAAAGGTGTTAAAGAGGTTTAACATGCTTGATTCCAAGAGAGGATTGTTACCAGTGAGACATGGTATCCATCTTTCTAAAGAGATGTCTCCAAGACACCTGAAGAAAGAGATAAGATCATCAAGATTCCATATACTTCGGCTATTGGAAGTTTAATATATGCAGTGTTGTGTACTAGGCCGGATATCGCATATGCTGTTAGTTTGACTAACAGGTATCAATCCAATCCAGGTTTGGAATACTGGATAGCTATCAGGAATATCCTTAAGTACTTACAATTGGATGGTTATACTGATTCTGATTTCCAATCAGATATTGATGATAGAAAGTCTACCTCTGGATATGTGTTCATTTGTAATGGAGGTGCAGTCAGTTGGAAGAGTTCCAAACAGAGCACGACTGCAGATTCCACTACCAAGGCTGAGTATATTGTTGCATCATATGTTGCGAAGGAAGCTATTTGGATAAAGAAGTTCGTGACAGAATTTATAGTGGTTCCTTCCATTGAGTCAACAGTTCCACTACACTGTGACAATAATGGAGCAGTCATACAGGCTAAGGAACCAAGGTCTCACCAAAAATCCAAACACATAGAAAGGCGCTACCACATTATCAGAGAAATAGCTGGGCAAAGCGATGTAGCCATGCAGAAAATAGCATCAGCTGAAAATCCAGGTGATCCATTCACTAAGCCTATGTCACAGACTCATCGTCATCTTGAGAAGATGGGTCTAAGATATTGCAATGAATGGCTCTAGTGCTAGTGGGAGATTATTAGTAGTATGCCTAGAGTATATCATTTAGTATGTATCCTGTACATATTTTTATTAACAAAAGGCATTTCCACTTTTCTATTTACATAATATATTTATGTGTAATAGAAAAGGTCCATTGATATTTTGTTAGAAATTCTATTCTTAAGTTGTTAAGAATATGAGTGACAGTATTTTTAGTACAAAGTATCATAAATAGGTTCACAATCGAGGATACTTCATAATAAGGACATGACTTATCCAGAAAGATTGTATTCATGTTTGTTACCAAGTTATTTATATGAGATATAAATAAGATGGAATGGTGAGTCTCACGCCATATAGCAAACATGATAGGCACTTATAAATGATAAGTAGGCCGACCAGTGACACTTATGACAAGCACATGGAGTTTACTCTTGTCAATGTTTTGTCATAAATCATATCAGTGCATATAATCTTTAGACCTGAGATAGCACAGTTATCTTGTATATAGGTAGTTTGAGTTTGATACTGCTTTCATACTTGTACTGTGTATGGGTATATGGGCATGTGTTGGCTCCTACTAGTTATATATAGAGGTTGGTGTTGATCAAGATGGAATCTGTTCCTCTAAGTAAATAGAGATAAAATCCTATGTTCATTTAACTGTTCTTGATGTTTCAAGTTCCTGGCTAGGACAGATAGATTTATTCAGAAAAGATTTTCTGATGAGAAAATCTTTTTAATCAAGAACTGGAATTAAAAGAGAACATAATATTCATAGCAAATGGAGTTTGACACAAACCATGACTCCAGCTTGAGTTAAGATTTTGTAACAGAGAGATTCCAGTGCATGGTAACATATGATTATAGGTTCATTTAAGGTAAACCTTATTACTAATTGGGTGGCCATGGCATGCTATGCTAGGTGTTAACCATGGTCTATGAGGTGCATAAAATGATTTAGAGAAATCATTTATGGTAAGAAAGAGTTCTGATGATATTAAGAGTTGATATCATATCTTATTGCCAATTAGTGATGAGTCTAGTAAGTCACACACATACAGAAGTTATCACCTAATTAAATATGATTTAATTAATTAATTAAATAATTTAATTGATTAATTAAATAGGTTTGGTTTGCAATTAGGTTGCAAAGTCCTTAGCATGACTTGAAATCAAATATAGATTATTAGATGTATAGTATAAGTAAAATTTATATTTAAAGTGTTTAAATATGAATTTAATTAATGAGAAATTAATTAATAGAGATTAATTAATATATTTATATTTGATATAAATTGATTAGAAGAAGAAAAATAATTATTTTGGGTTAAGAACTCAAAATTAAGACACAGGGGCATTTTGGTCATTTCACAGGGTGACATGTGGCACCATGAGATGGTGACACATGGCATTACACATAAGCTTGCCAAATGTCTTTTAATCATGTAAGATGATTAAAATTAAGATTAAATCTAGTTTTGACACATGGCACAATGTGATTGGGTCAATTAAACCTAGAACCAATCAGATGGTGACATGTGGCAAGGGTTTAATGTGTTGACCTAGCTATATAAGTGTTGTTATGAATTAAAAATATGACAACCAGCAGCCACTCCTCCTTTGTCACACCATTTTGAGGCTCTCCATCTCTTCTTCTTCATCTCTCATCAATTCAAAGAGATTAGCCATCAATCTCTTAAATTGAAAATACTAGAAATCGTTTCTAGTGTCATGTTTACATCTTTAACTCTTAAAAGGCAGAACTTGATTTTCTAAATAATAGAAAAAGCTGTAGAAGTTGTTTAAGGGCTACCATAGGTGTTCTTGGTGTGGACAAGCTAGAGGGACAACATCTGGTGTCATAAAGACGCATCTCAAAGGCGCAAATACACTGCAGTGCATCAAAAGGTTAGTGTGTTTGTTCTTGATTTAATCTAGGGTTCTAAAATTAATCTGATTAATTTTAAAATCTTAAATGGCAAATAAAGATCCAAAAACATATTAAAAGAGTTTTAATATGTTGTTTATCATTGAAATCAAATAGATAAAAATAAATCTTGCATGATGCATGTGACCCTAGGTGAAAATTTTGAATTCAATGGCATAAACTTGTGTTTTTCATGCTTCTGTTCCTTCACACAATGCCCCTATTTGGGTTGTATTCTCGATTTTTCGATAGCACCGAGTTTTGTCATTTTCTCGATTTCTCGTTTTCTTTGTATTAATTAATTAATTTTTCTTTGATATTTCTAATGACATTTATACTTTAATAAGTCTTTAATTATGTCTCAAAACTAAATTCTGAGGGTTTGTCATCCTGGCTCGCTATTGCCCGCGCTCGTAACTTCCTCTGCATGGTCACCCATCAACTGCTGGTCTTGGCTCGTTTAACTTAGTTTCATTTCATTGGCATTATTTTTTCTTTGTTTTTCTTGTATTTCCTTTCTTGTATTTCATTATTCTATGTCTCCTCACTAACAATTAAATGTAGTTCTAGGCATCCTAGCTATCCGGACAGACACTGGTCACCAGAACAGTAGAATGCACTACCAAACATAGGGGTGTTATAGAATAACTATGGATTTTGTGATGGGACTTCTGAGAACACGGAAGAGTCATGATGCAGTTTGGGTTATTATTGACAGACTGACCAAGTCTCCTAATTTTTTGCCAGTTCGGATGGACTACAGTTTAGAAAGATTGGCCAAGTTGTACATTGATGAGATAGTAAGACTACATGGAGTGCCAGTATCCATCGTACGCATGCAGATACTAGGTTCACTTCTAGATTCTGGGGTAGTCTTCAGTGAGCCCTAGGAACTAGATTGAACTTCAGTACGTCATTCCACCCACAGACAGATGGCCAGTCTGAGAGGGTAATTTAGATCTTGGAGGACATGCTACGGGCTTGTGTAATTGAATTTTAGGGCAGTTGGGACATACACTTGCCTTTGAATGAGTTTTCTTACAACAACAGCTACCAATCAAGCATTGGGATGCCTCCATATTAAGCTTTGTATGACAGAAAATGTAGAACTCCCCAGTGTTGGGATTAGGTAGGTGAAAGAAAGATGATTGGGCTAGAAATTGTTCAGCAAACTGAAGAGAAAATCATATTAATTAGAGACTGACTCAAGGCTACATTAGACCATCAGAAGTCCTATATTGATCTGAAGAGAAGAGATATTTAGTATGCAGTGGGTGAGAAAGTATTCCTCAAGGTTTCCCCTTGGAAGAAAATTATGAGATTCGACAAAAAGGGTAAACTGAGTCCTCGTTTCATTGGGCCATATGAGGTTCTGAAAAGAGTGGGTCCTTTAGCATATCGTTTGGCATTACCTCTAGAGTTAGAAAAGATACATAATGTCTTCCATGTGTCTATGTTGAGGAGGTTTCGATCAGACTCATCTCATGTACTACCGGTAGAAGAAATTGAAGTGAATCCAGACCTCACATATGAGGAAGAACCCATAGAGATTCTGGCTTATGAGGTGAAGCAGCTACGGAATAAGTAGATATCGCTGGTAAAAGTGTTGTGGAACCATCATTCGGGCCAAGAAACTACTTGGGAACGAGAGGAGGATATGAGGAGACAGCACTCACAACTGTTTAGAAACTGATACCAGGTAAAATTTTAAGATAAAATTTATTTTAAGGTAGGGAGAATTGTAATACCCCTATTTGTATAGCCTGGTATATTTGACCAGTATCGATCTGAAAAATTAAAGGGATTAGAACTACATTTAAGACAAATAGATAAGCCTTGAAAATAAATAATTAGTAATTGTCAAGTAGTTAAGTATAAATAAGAAAAACATAACATAATAAGTTAAATGAGTCGAGAGTCACAGCGATGGGTGACCTTCTCGAGAAGGATTGCGAAGTTGAATTAAACTCAAATTTCGAATCGTAAAATGTGACACTGCGGTCCTTAGGACTATTGTAAACACAGTGGAAAAGAGAAAATCCCAAAAAAGAAATGTTAAGCCGGTCAAATATTTAGGTCAGGGATCCGGAAGAAATATTGAATTATTTACAAACCGGGTCGAACTGGCGAGGGGTAATTTGGTCAATTGACTCCTAGAGCTGACTCCTGACCTAACTATTAAATAAAATCGGAGAAAAGAAAATTTTAAAATTGGAAATTAAATTAAAGAACTAAAGAAAAATAAATGAAAAAAAAAGAGAAAAAGAAAAAAAATGAAAAAGTGATTACATCATGCATGACATCATGCATGATGTAATAAACATTATAATTAAAATTTTAAATTTTTGGATAATTTTTGGTCTTACTAAAGGTTAAATATTTAGAAAAAAAAAAGAAAAAAAAAAAACAAAAGTCCTTCATCTTCTTCAAATTGCCGTGACCCACCTCTCTCATCCCTCCCTCACCAAATCCTCTATAGAAGCTCACTTTTGAGCTTGAAGACAACAAAATCCCACCATAAAAACTTCATTTACCATAACTAAAATTTGTTTGGGCAACTAGAAAAGAAGGGTCAAGGAGAAAGAAAGAAGAAAGGAAGAAGTTTGAAGAGGAAAAAAAATTATGCATAAAGGTTAGTAATCTAAACTTAAAGTTCTAGTTGAATTAATTGTGTTTATAGTTGAATAAACCTTGAAATATACTTAAAATGAAATGAAAACAACTTTGGAGGACTATATGTGAATTTTGGCCAGCCATAGATGTATGAGAATATGATGTGTTTTGAATGAATTAAAAGTGCATGTAAGCTTGAATGAGTTGAGAAATGGTGTTGGTATGCTTGGAATCAATTAAATGTAACAAATCAAGTAAATTAGGGTTTGAACCTAGGCTTTTGGAAGACAAAAATTGGAGAATTAGTCAAATAGTGTGTTTGACCTTGTTTGAGCTAAAAAATGGTCATATGTGACCAATTGTGGTATGTTGGAAGTGTTAGAAATAGGTTTAAATTCGGATTGCTTAGGGACATTCTGCAGGCAGCAGGACTAAGGTCCCTTTCAGGGACCAAAACTGAAAATTTACCAACCCAATTAGTGTGAGGCAAATTGGGAATGAAACTAGACACAAAATGACACATTTTTCATTCAAGAATCATGCACAAAAAGTGACCAAAACCTAGTAAACAAATTGACCAAATCCGGAATTAGGTATTCTGCCCTATACAAAAATGACCAAATGAACAGTATTTGTTCATTTGGCCATAACTTGGGCTAGGCAGGTCTAAATGACCTGATTTTTGTGACATTAGAAAGTTATGACATAGTGCTACAACTTTCATGGGGAACACAAACCCAAATTATGCCCTTAACCAAATCACTTAGCCACCCAAAATTAGTAACCTAAAACTGCCAAAACCAAGTTGGTGCCCAGAAAATCTGGATTAGGCCAATCCGGCTAGCCATGTTCAAATGGCTATAACTTGAGCTACAAAACTCCAAATGGAGTGATTCAAAGAGGGAAATAAATTTAAGACAATAGGGAACATTTTCTATGAAGAAAACTTTGCCAAATTCTAACAGCAACGTGACCAATGGAATAGTGCAAAACACACCAAAACTGAAAATTTGCAAATTTGCCTAAAAGACTTAAAATTTGAGTAAACAACCAAAACCAACAAATTAGGTAGCTAAAATATGGTATGTGGGTGAAATTGGAATTCCCATACCTATTAATCCTTAGAAAGTCAATAAATTGACTTAAATAGTGTAGTGAATAGTAACCCCGACACACAAATTTTAAAGAATGTCAATTTTAGCATATTAAAGCTAGGTAAAAGTAGATTTGAATTTATTTTTGGATTTATGATAAGTTATGATACTAAAACACTGTGAAACTATGTGTTTCAGTTAAAAAGAATACCGAGAAAGAACCCGAGGGATCGAGTCAAGGCCAAGAGGCGACTCGTATAAGGTTTATGCACAACATAGAATTTCTGTAAATTTTCTTCAACACATTATTTTTGAATGAATTGAGATATTAAATTGTGACACAATTGGATTGAAATGTTTATTATGCTTTTGATTTAAATTATTGAAAAATTAATTGTTTGTGTTTGAAATGGTAATAAATATTTAGTAAATTGTTAAGATAGTTTTGAAATCACAGTGTCATGACCATATATTTGAATACCTCACTAGCACGACTAGTGGGGGAAATTAGTTTCAAATTTTGATTCCTTCTCTGGCTGAAGTGTTGAGGTGTGTGCCAGTAGAAGAAGAAAAAGAATGGGTTCCCATATATTTAAGCTTGCTAGCCTTGTGATGTGACTTCTCATAAGCCTCTGGCTATTGAGAATAATATGTTTTGAATGGCATGATATAACTGTGTGTTTTTATGAAATTTATTTTGAGGTTTTCGAAATGAAATTATTTGGATTAAAATCTTATAAATCATGTTTTGAATTTATATCTCATATTCAGTTAATTTTTGAATAAATATGTTTTAAATTCCGCACAAATATTATTTTAGTATGTTGTGCACCACTGATCCTAGTACTCAGCGAAGGCTGTTATTGCTGTCCCAGATATAGAGACTAGAGGAGTAGAGTGAGCTACTGAGGATTATGGAGCTACCTACCCTGAAGTTTATCGGGTATATTTTATACCCTGATTGTAAAAATTATTTTGATGCATGTAATGTATGTAAATGTAGGAAATGGTCATGAGCAGTTGTATAAAGCTTGTAATAAATTTTAGTTTGTACTTTTCCTAATGTAAATTTCTGGAATGATGTA
The DNA here is from genome assembly GCF_030052815.1 of Hevea brasiliensis. Classification (NCBI taxonomy): domain Eukaryota; kingdom Viridiplantae; phylum Streptophyta; class Magnoliopsida; order Malpighiales; family Euphorbiaceae; genus Hevea; species Hevea brasiliensis. The sequence goes on along the minus strand of NC_079504.1, from coordinate 59,753,976 downwards.
TATAAATTGTTTTATCTTTAATGAAATATGAATGGAAGTATTTTATTTTAATTTTAATGAAATTAATTAATTAGTAGTATTTTGATGATGTGAAATTTTGAAATTTGAGAAATCATGTTGAAATTGGTTGGGATGGATGTTGAATTGATGAAGTTGATGAGATAAATCATTGGAAGTGCTTTTTACAGGTATTTAAAGAACTATTTTCTCCAAATACAAATGACATTCTACCGAAATTTTTATAAAATTTAGGGAAAAATAAAATGGGATAAAAATCTTAACTAGTTTTCAAACTCTAATTAAATGTTTTGATACCTATTAGAAAATGCTCACCACTTATAAAAAGTAAGAAAATTGTTTTAAAATCCCTTGCAGGGTACTTAATGTGTTATCAGTAGGTGAAGTTCGGTAGGTCATTAGGTATTCTACGGGATCATGTTATGCCTTACAGAAGGGTAAGGTGTGACATCTAGGGGTCAATTGACCAAATTGCCCCTCGCCGGTTCGACTTGGTTTGCAAATAATTTAATATTTCTTTCTAATCCCTGACCTAATTATTTGACCAGCTTAACATTTCTTTTTTGTGATTTTCTGTTTTTCACTATGTTTGCAATAGTCCTAAGGACCGCAGCGTCACATTTTATGATTCAAAATTTGAGTTTAAATCGACTTCGCAGTCCTTCTCGAGAAAGTCACCCATCACTGTGACTCTCAGCTCATTTAACCTCTTATGTTCTGTTTTTCTTATTTATACTTAACTAATTAACAATTACTAATTATTTGTGTTTAGGGCTTATCTAGTTGTCTTAGATGTGGTTCCAATCCCCTTAATTGTTCGGACCGACACCGGTCACCGAAATAGTGAAATATACCAGGCTATGCAAATAGGGGTATTATAGTTTATCATTTAAATCAAATAGATAAAAATAAATCTTGCATGATGCATGTGATCCTAGGTGAAAATTTTTGAATTCAATGATATAAACTTGTGTTTTTCATGCTTCCGCTCCTTCAAAATGTTGAATGTTGGTTTTATCTACAATTAATATTTTTATAGTGTTACCCAAAATATTATATATGTACTTTATTTTATGTGAAACAAGTTTATGTTTTTCATTAAATTAATTAATTTTTCATAATTAATGACTTTACGAAAAATAATATTTGATATAGTACACCCCAAAAGTCTAAGTAAGTTTTCATAGAATTCGAATCTTTTGGGATCATGTCAAATTCAAATTTGTCATTTAGGGTAATCGAACAAGGTGTTTGGATAAAATATAAGGTGTTCAAACAAGGTACAACATGTTTGAAGAAAATACAAGGTTTTCAGATAAGGTACAAGGTGTTTAGATAAGGCATGAGGTGTTTGGATAAGGTAAAAGATTTTCGGACAAGGTAGAAGATTTTCGAACATAAGGAGTTTGGATAAGAAAAGAATATCAATTTGGATACGAAAAGACTATCTCAAAAATTAGATACATATTGTTAGGATGTACTATATCTCTACCGAGAATGTTGCCTAATAATATATTGTATTTCCGCAATATATGTAGGAAAATAGCTGGATATGAGTTGGCAAGATGCTAAGTGCTGCAGAAAGGCATTATCTCTTGCCTTATAAGTAGGAATCATGACAATAGCCAAGATATGCGATCTATTTCTTTCATAATTTTAGCACTTGCTTTTTTCTCTAAGCATTTATTAACTTGAGCATTGGAGCGGCCTTACTTAGGCCACCAACCTCGCATTTTCTCTTGCTGTAGGTTATACAAGAATTGTTTGTCAACACAAGAATCACAAGTAAGATTAGTTGGTGACATCTGTGGGAAAGAAAATGCTTACCATTTTTATTGATTTCTTACTTTCAATTATAATTGCACTATTGTTTGTTTTATTAGATTTTCATTTTCCCCACTGTTAGTTCTTTGATTTATGGTTTTTAATGACTGAGACAGGTACGCATACTAATAGAATAGTTTCCAAAGCCACTGCTAATAATGTGGTACTCTGGCAAAAGGCGGTAAAGCTCCGGTGATTGTTTATAATAAGGAAACACCTCCAGTCGGAAACCTTAGATTCATCTCAAGATCCTATATTCTTAAAGATCAAGGAAATAGAGGCTATGTTGGCATTATTAACGAGGGAATATGAACAATCCAATAAAGGAAGTACGCCAGTAACACTAGCACCACCTCCACCTCCTCCTCTACCAGTAGTAATTCCTTTACCTTCTAGTGATCATCCACAGGAAGCAAAGTCGAGAAGCAATAGAGGCAAATCAAAGTTGGAATTCTCTAAAGAGGAAGAATCTAAAAGTGATGAAAGTGCTTTAAGTTAGAAGATTGCCAAAGTGATCAAGAAGTATCAAAAACACCATAATGATGATTTTTTGCCAATACTGATGGTTCTCCTCTATGTGAGGCAATACTAGCTGAAGTTTTCCAACCCAAATTCAAATTACTAATCCTGGATAAATATGATGGCACAACTAATGTCACACCCTACTCTCCCGTAAGATGTAACATGATCCCGTAGTACACGTAATGAATTACCGTACTTCGCCTACCGATAACCCATTAGATATACTATAAGGGATTTTAAAACAATTTTCGTGAAATTTAAATCATCGATTAAAATCTGGTGTTATAAAATTTTTTAAAATTTCAACAGAGTTCCGGCTATATTTTGAGAAAACAATTCTTCAAACCTGAAAAAGAAAACACTCCCAATATGTTTTCTCAAATACAACTCCAAGAAACTTCATTTCATCTCACAATTCAATCTCAATAATCAATCATTTCATTTTCAAACCAACCTCATCATAAAAGAAACATTTCATTGATTATAAGACTCAAAAATTAATATTACAAAACTATTCAGGAAAATGAAACCTCAAATTTACATTTACAATAATTTACATTTAATTACATAGAAAAATATTTTACAAGAGTTTTTATACAACTGCTCAAATAATTTACACATATTATTACATGCATACATCAAAACCTATGTACATGGGTGTACCTGGAGCTGATCTGAATTTCTCTTCAAAGAAGCTTACTTAATTGCTCTATGCTCTTTTCACCTGCGACAGCATACAAAGCTATCACTGAGTAGTGAACTCAGTGGTGCACAACTATAACTTAAAACATAGTTCAATATACCTTAGCAAAATTTCAGCAAATAATTTGGAAATCACGATACTCATCAAATTCCAAAAATCAAATTATTCATTGCCAATAACATAAATCATTTGTATGAAATGACTTTGATCGTGAAATTCAATTTATCAAATCACAACCAAACATTTAAGGTAATTTTAACAAAATCAATTATACATAAATCATAATTGAAATCACAATTTTTTACTATTCAAAACCATTCTTTATCTCACTAACTATGCAAGAATAATCCGCAAGGGCCATCTTTGGGGTGATTCTAACTCCTTATGGTTGGGGAGGTCGAATCGGATTCTAGCTCCCTATGGTCGGGGAGGTCGAATCATCGTGCACAGTACACATCACAATAATGAATCTTCCGAAAGGGCCACAACATAAAAACTTAGATCTAACCTCTAATAAGAGGAGAATCTAAGCCTGTGCACATACCATGGTAATCAAAACACAACTAACTCCATCGTCTTCTCATCAAATGAGAGAGATGGGTAATAACCTAGTCAAGCATCTATAGTAAGATATAAAACAATATCATAATCCTTTTAGTGAGTATAAATCACAATACAATTCGATTCGAAGTCAATTCCAATATCCAATAATTTTTATGCTCATCACAATTCAAATCATAAATTTGCATTTTTCCATGCAAATTGCCCATCACAATTCAAAATATGTTCTATCACAATTTTCCAAAACATAATTTATTCAATCCACAACAATGCTTGTTAAACATAATACATAAGAAAAATATGCCATTTAATCATATGAAATATTCAGAATAAAATCAATTAAAAACTAGTTGTGCACCAACCTCTGATAAATGCCTCTTGGCTCTGACTCAGTGTTTCCTTCCCCTTCCCTGAGTCTTTGCTAACTGAAACTGTAACACCCCTCACCCGTCTACAATGTAGCCGAGCAAGGCGTGCTACACGGCGTGCCAGAGCACTTAGTCTGTGATTATCACATTTTCTAAACTCAATTTGATTTTAAGAAGTCTTTATGTGCTATTCATAGCATACTTGTTCTATTTTCACACTTTAATAAAATTAGTGTTTTAAAAATGGTAATAAAAATTTGGCAAGGTGCCATCTATATTTCGGAAAAACTATCCTTCCAAACCTGTTGAAAACAGTTTAATATGATAATATCAAAATCTCAAATATTTCACAGTCTCTACTTCTCAGTAAAGTCAATAGACTTCTACAGTCATTAAACAGTTCCATAATATAGTCCATAATAATTCAAATATATCCAGAAAATTTTCATGTTATTTAATATGTACAAGATATTACAAACTTTAAAGCTTTCATAATATTACAAAATATAAGGCCGAATTTCAAAGATACAACAAAAGTACAAAATAAAAGATATCCTAAGTCCTACCATGTATGCAATGCAGTGCAGATAACTCTGGACTCCTGTGCAGATCTGATGTCTCACCCGGTCGTAGGTCTGCTGGGCTCCCCAGCTGTGTCTCCAATACTTACGCATTACAAAAGCAACGCACTAAGCAATTTTGCTTAGTGGTGCCAAATATAAAGAAATATACACTAAAATAAAGTAAATAAAGTGTTTACGAATTTTTGGTATGTCAGATGTCAAGATCGGATTTAGGTATTTGAATTTAATAGTACTTGAATTATCGCCGTGTAGCCTATATCTTGCATCGATAAACGGATATACTGGCACTGGGTATCTAGTACCTTGGGCCATCACACCATCTGTCACAAAGTGTCTCCCGATGTGCAATTAGTGTGACTAAGAAGCCATATAGTCAATCTGGCGATATGTCAAGAATAAATACACAATATGTATAGCCGTAGGCTATTAAAGTCACAGTGCAGCATAATAAGCCGTAGAAACACAGTATGGCATGAAGTCATTTACAGAACAGCTGTCAGAATCCTATTGGCATGCCAACCTATCCATACTAGTCAACTAGACAAACTAGGGTACATTATAAATTAATTATTTAATTCTTCAATTTTTGGAGTTTACTAACTATTATATAATTCAGAAGTCAATGCATGTGTTGACCTTTTTTAGGTAATATGGATAAGTTGTTTCTAGCATTAATATTTCACAATTTATATCTCAATATGCTGCCAATATAGTGCAATTTACCATTTTTACAAGTTGGCATTCATTGCCAAAAATGCTTCAAGCATCATTGTATGTAAGATGTCAAATTCTTAATTTTTGTGTGCTAGATTGATCTAGCTTAAAGTCCTATTTCTCTTAGTTTTTAGCTTCTGGTTAAAGAAGCAAAATTGTAGCTCTATGTCTTATTGCATGCGGGGAAAAATTTCAGGTCATTCTGAGTTGTATAGACCAAGATATGGTCAATTTACTAAAGCTGGACAGATTGCACCTTTAGTGCAAAATTTGGTCAATTTTTAGGTCACTTTTGGTTCGGCAGTTTTTGTACCCGAAATTGTGCAAGTCATTTGACTTGGTTCTGGCCATTTCTGGGCTTTGGTGACTTCATAAGAATTGTAGATCTATGTCTAAACTAACCATGGTAAAAATTTCAGGTCAATTGGACCTGTTTTGAGTGAGTTATGGTCATCCCAAGGACTACTGTTCATATGGTCAAAAATCTGGGATGCAAGGTTGCTAATCCGGATTTGGTCATTTTTAAGGTCAGTTTCTAGGCAGAATTTTGGCAACATTTCTACATAAAAGTTGGCCTGTTTGGTGTCTAGTTTGAAGCCTCATTGGCCTCATACCAATTGGGTTCATAGTTTGGCACTTATGGCCTAATTTAGGTACTGCCTTCGATACACAACCTGCACAAAGCACATACACTTCCAATTTGATATTCCTTCTCCTCCTCATTACTTCAATATTCAATCAATAACACTTCCATATATATATTGTACACAATTCCAGCAATTTTTGGCAGAATATTCAAGTACTCAATGCACACAATTCACCATTAAGTTAAACATTCACTTCCACCAAAATTCAACATATCTCAATGTCAATATTACACATACACTTCAACATAATCATACTTCAATATCACTTACACTTGCTGCCCTGTGACACCCCTTACCCGACTACAGTGTAGCCGAGCAAGTTATGCCACTCAGTGTGCCGAACACTCTATTTTATCTTAATTCATTTTTATTCTTCCTTTTGAATATAACTTATGAAATATAATTCATTTATTGAAATTGTAATTTATTTGAGGTTCCGAAAAATTTATGGAAAATCCGGCAGAGTACCGGCTAAAAATGGAGAAAACAGTTCTTCGGAACCTGTGAAAAACACTTCCAATATTCACATTCAATCATTTCCAAACTCCAATATCAAAATCTCATCAATATTTCTCAATTTCAGTTCTCAACATTTGTCAACCATTCATTTCTCAATCATTCATCCATCTCATATGATACCATGCATATATGATAGATAAACATTCACTTTTCCATTTACAACCACACTTTTCATTATTTACATGAATATCAAAATATATTACATAAGTTCAAATACATATGAGAAAATAAAATCAATTACAAAATACCAAAATGACATCTAGCGTCCTACCAATGCATCTGACGGTGAGGTGACATGCACACTATGCAAAGCGTGAGCGCCTTACCGAATCGTGGTCTCTGCCCTCTGTCAATCTTCAGTACCTAGCGTTGCAAAGCAACGCGCTAAAGCTTAGTGGTGCAAATAATAAAATAGAAAGAAATAATATGCAAATAAAAATCATAATTTCTTAGCCATTGTGTTCATAAGAACTGAATAATTACCAACTTAATATTTAGTCGAGGGCTAATCTTGTTTTATGATATTAGCTTCTTCATGACTTTTAAGTTTCTTTGTATTCTATCGTAATCATACCTGATATTTAGTTTCGTATTTTCTTTAACAATCGGTTCAATTACAGCTTATACTTTTCCATGCCCAAGTAACCTATACTAATTAACTGGACTGGATAAACGGGTAAACTGGCACTGGGTATTAAGTACCTCGGGCAATCACACTATCGGTCATAAAGTGTCTCCAGGTGTGCAACAGAATGGCTATTAAGCCATATAAGCAATAAGGCATAAAGCCAAGTAAAACATCATAATCAGTATAGCCATATGCTATCACATCACAGAATGGCAATGAAGCCATATATCATACGCAGTACTGCTCTCAGAACCCTATTGGCATGCCAACCTATCCAAACCAATCACATTAGGCCTACTAGGGCATTTGATACTTTTGAATTCTTCAATTTTTGAATTTCAAGTTTTTGTGTCACTATTCACTTCAATAGTCAATAAAAAGTTGACTTTTGCATAGAACATAGGTGCATTAGTTTTAACACTCCCAATGTACCACATTTTGCATTTAAAACTTGTTAGTTTTGGTCACTTTCTCAAAGCTTAGGTCATTTTGGCAAAATTGCCAATTTTTGGTTTTGGTGTCACTATTCACCTCATTGGTCAACAAAAATGTTGACTTTTGGATAGAAAATATGTACATTGACTTTGGCACTCCCAATATACCACATTTGGCATTCAAAACTTGTTGGCATTAAGTGTTAATACCATTTCTAAGATTAAGCCAACACAAGCAGAATTTTCAGTTTTTGTGAGTCAACTTCACTGTTCCATTGGACACTGTTACTGTTGGAATTTGAAGAAATGTAAAACATGAAAGTTGTTCCTTATTTTGTCTAGTTGAATTTCCTTTTTTGAATCACTCCATTTGGAGTTTTGTAGCTCCAGATATGGCCCAAAAACCCAAGCTGTCCGGATATGCATTCTGCAGAAAATTACCATATCTACAGTGCATGAACAGTGACTGCAACCACTTGTTTGGATGGGTTCTGGCCATAATGTGGGGTAGGTTCCTTCATGAAAGTTGTTTGTCTATGTCCTAACTTGTTGCTGTAAAAATTTCAGGTCAATTGACCAAATCTACAGTGAGTTATGGCCAAATGAACAGTTACTGTTCATTTGGTCAATTCTGCAGAGGCAGTTTCAGGGTTCCGGATTGGGGCCAAGTTTTGGTCCTCTTGCTTTGGTCTTTTGGGCATGGTTTCTTCAGAAAAAATGTGCCATTATAAGCCTAGTTTCATGTCCAATTGGCCAAACATCAATTGGACTAACAAAGCCCAAGTTATGGCAGTGCAAAGGGACTGAATTTTCAGTCCCTAGGGAAGCCTGCAATCCTCACTTTGCAATCTCATTTTTCTGTCCATTTGTTGTTCAAATAACCTAAAATGGTCACTAATTGACCATTAAAATGCTCTCTAATAATTTCCTAAGCCAAGTCACATTTTCACCTTTCCAAACCCTAATTCAAATTCATGGTTTATGCCATGTATCTTAGTAACTACCAATGCATTGCTTATATGTTTATAACTTCAACATGGTTTCTATTTCACTCTAAGCTCATCAAATACTCCTACATATTCCTTTTCTAGGGCAGCCAACATTCAAGAGCTCATACACATAGGTTTTTGTTCATTTAAATTACAAGTCTTACTAAATTTCAAGTCCAAAATCATGAAATTTAAGAGTTTTATGTTTATAGTTGCACTAACCTCAACTTGAAGAATCTCCAAGCTTGCCAACTTTAATTTCTCTTCTCCCTTTTGCTCCCAAACACCTTAGCAAGATTCTAGAATAAATTTTTGTGTTGAGAACTTGAGGAAATATGGTGGGAGTTTAGGGCTTGATGAGCTTGCCAAGCTCATCAATGGAGGGAGGGGAAAATCACGTTTTGGTGAAGAAGAAGAAGAAGAATGGCTGCTGCTCACGTTTTTCTTTCCCTTTAGTCCATTTTTTAGTCTCTTTTAAGTGTTTTAAAAATGCTTGTTTGAATGCAATTGGTGGGGACTTGTAAGTGACATCATAAAGATGTCATAAATTGCTTTTTATGGAATTTTCTTTCCTTTTCTTTTCTAATCATTTTCAATTCAATTTTCAACAATATTTATTCATATTTTAGATCATAATAATTATTTACTTAACTGGACAAGTCGGCCAAAAATCACCTCTGAAGGTGAAATGACCAAAATGCCCTCCGTTTGGCTCAACGGGTCAAAATTGGCTGTACCGATTGAAAAATTTTTCTAAGTATTTTCTTGGCATTCTAATGCCATGGGAACCTCAATAACCCTTCTCTGGAGTCCCAAAATTTATTTTATAATTTTTCCCCCGGGTCTAGGGCTCCTCGTTGCGAGAACCGCAACTTCCCTCCGGTTACCCATCGCTTGGGCACCGGCTCGTTTCACTTGGTTGTACTTTATTTCTAAAATTTTTTCTAAGTGTTTCTTATTAATATTTGAGTTAATTATGGTTCCTGACTTTAGTTTAAATATTTTTCCGGACGTTCTAGCTGTCCGGACCGACACCGGTCACCGGAACAGTAGGATGTACGGAGTTGCTACGGGGAGGATGTTACAACTCTTCCCCTCTAATTTAAATTTCGTCCTCGAAATTTACCTGACTTAAGTAATCGGGGAGTTGCTACCTTCTTGTTTCTTCATTTCCTTGTATCGCCTCATCAGTGTCTGGGTTTGGCTCTTCCTGAGCTTCCATAGCATATACTTGTGGTGCCACCCTGACTTCGGGCTTTTCAACTGTCTCAGAAACAATCTTCTGTGAAATGTCACTGCCGCTCTACCCGATCTTTTACCCCTTTGAACTACAGGGGAAGGTCTATCAACTTGTACCGGAGCTATTGAACCACTCCTCTGAGGGCAATCTCTTATGAAATGATCCGTAGCCCCACACTTGAAACACTCTCCAGTTAACAGTCGACACTCCCCTCTGTGTCTTCTACCACAATGCATACATTCAGGCATTAGGGTTGATCCCCTTGTTATTGTGCCCGGGGAACTAGCTATAGATATTCCCATCTGGCCTCTGTGGCCCTGTGTCTGATCTTGTGAACTAGGACCCTTAAACTTCTTACTATCAGTCGGTATACTTGACTGTCCTGGTCCAAATTCCCTCTTACGCTGCCTATCTTTTCTATTTTGTTCATTTACTCTCACTTTCTCCACTTTTAATGCAGCTTCCACTAACTTAGTGAAGTCAGTGATTCCCAAGGCAGTGAGCTGGATCTTGATGTTGTCATTTAGTCCCTCTTCAAATCTCTTGCATCTTTCAGCTTCATTTGGGACTATCTCCCTTCCATAGCGGCTTAATCGGACGAATTCTTTCTCATACTCAGCCACTGACAATTGTCTCTGCCTCAGGTTAATAAATTCTCTTCTTTTCTCTTCCAGGTATACAGTACCCACATATTTCTTCTTAAATTCTGAAAGAAAGAAGTCCCAAGTTACAGCTTCTGGCTGCACTTCACTAGACACAGTGTCCCACCACTCATATGCATCATCTTGCAGTAAAGAGATGGCAGCTTCCAGGTTTTGCTCTGGAGTGCAGTGAAGTTGTTTTAGTACTCTGCCTGTTCTGTTCAACCAATTCTCGGCTACAACAGAATCATCTTCTCTCTTGCCATAGAAATCCACTACTCCAAACTTTCTTAACCTTTCCAGGTGTGATTTCTGCTGTGGAGCTGGTGGTGGTAGTGGTGCTGGCATTACCCCAGCCATTTGTCTGAAGAATTCGGCCATTTGATGGAACATGGCCTGTGGAGGCTGAGCAGGCTCTGCTTGAGCTGGCGGAGCAGATTCTCTCATACCCCCAGTCTCAGCTGCTGCAGGTGGAGCATGACTCTCCACTTCCTCCTCAACTGCTCTCTGAGATGAAGGGTCCATATCCTATTCAAAATAAGAAAGACAAACAGATCTGCATTAGTGTCACCTCGACTCTTACAAATGCAACGCATGGTATGGACTCAATCTAGGCCCAGAAACACCACGCTCTGATACCACTAAATGTGACACCCCTTACCCGACTACAGTGTAGCCGAGCAAGTTATGCCACTCAGTGTGCCGAACACTCTATTTTATCTTAATTCATTTTTATTCTTCCTTTTGAATATAACTTATGAAATATAATTCATTTATTGAAATTGTAATTTATTTGAGGTTCCGAAAATTTTATGGAAAATCCGGCAGAAAATTTGCTAAAAATGGAGAAAGCAGTTCTTGAAACTCGTGGAAAAACACTTCCAAAACATTCAATCATTTCCAAACTCCAATATCAAAATCTCATCAATATTTCTCAATTTCAGTTCTCAACATTTGTCAACCATTCATTTCTCAATCATTCATCCATCTCATATGATACCATGCATATATGATAGATAAACATTCACTTTTCCATTTACAACCACACTTTTCATTATTTACATGAATATCAAAATATATTACATAAGTTCAAATACATATGAGAAAATAAAATCAATTACAAGATACCAAAATGACATCTAGCGTCCTGCCAATGCACTGGCGACGGTGAGGTGACACGACACTATGCGAATCGTGAACCGCCTTACGAATCGTGGTCTACTGGCCCTCTGTCCAATCTTCAGTACCTACGCGTTGCAAAAGCGACGCGCTAAGCATAAAGCTTAGTGGTGCAAATAATAAAATAGAAAGAAATAATATGCAAATAAAAATCATAATTTCTTAGCCATTGTGTTCATAAGAACTGAATAATTACCAACTTAATGTTTAGTCGAGGGCTAATCTTGTTTTATGATATTAGCTTCTTCATGACTTTTAAGTTTCTTTGTATTCTATCGTAATCATTCCTGATATTTAGTTTTCGTATTTTCTTTAACAATCAGTTCAATTACAGTTATACTTTTCCATGCCCAAGTAACCTATACAAATTGACCGGACTGGATAAACGGGTAAACTAGCACTGGGTACTGTGTACCTGCCGTCACACCATCGGTCACAATGTGTCTCCCAGTGTGCAAACAGAATGGCTAATAAGCCATATAAGCAATAAGGCATAAAGCCAAGTAAAACATCATAATCAGTATAGCCATAGGCTATCACATCACAGAATGGCAATGAAGCCATATATCATACGCAGTACTGCTATCAGAACCCTATTGGCATGCCAACCTATCCAAACCAATCACATTAGGCCTACTAGGGCATTTGATACTTTTGAATTCTTCAATTTTTGAATTTCAAGTTTTTGTGTCACTATTCACTTCAATAGTCAATAAAAAGTTGACTTTTGCATAGAACATAGGTGCATTGGTTTTAACACTCCCAATGTACCACATTTTGCATTTAAAACTTGTTAGTTTTGGTCACTTTCTCAAAGCTTAGGTCATTTTGGCAAAATTGCCAATTTTTGGTTTTGGTGTCACTATTCACCTCATTGGTCAACAAAAATGTTGACTTTTGGATAGAAAATATGTACATTGACTTTGGCACTCCCAATATACCACATTTGGCATTCAAAACTTGTTGGCATTAAGTGTTAATACCATTTCTAAGATTAAACCAACACAAGCAGAATTTTCAGTTTTTGTGAGTCAACTTCACTGTTGCATTGGACACTGTTACTGTTGGAATTTGAAGAAATGTAAAGCATGAAAGTTGTTCCTTATTTTGTCTAGTTGAATTTCCTTTTTTGAATCACTCCATTTGGAGTTTTGTAGCTTCAGATATGGCCCAAAAACCCAAGCTGTCCGGATATGCATTCTGCAGAAAATTACCATATCTACAGTGCATGAACAGTGACTGGAACCACTTGTTTGGATGGGTTCTGTCCATAATGTGGGGTAGGTTCCTTCATGAAAGTTGTTTGTCTATGTCTTAACTTATTGCTGTAAAAATTTCAGGTCAATTGACCAAATCTACAGTGAGTTATGGCCAAATGAACAGTTACTGTTCATTTGGTCAATTCTGCAGAGGCAGTTTCAGGGTTCCGGATTGGGGCCAAGTTTTGGTCCTCTTGCTTTGGTCTTTTGGGCATGGTTTCTTCAGCAAAAATGTGCCATTATAAGCCTATTTTCATGTCCAATTGGTCAAACATCAATTGGACTAACACAGCCCAAGTTATGGTAGTGCAAAGGGACTGAATTTTCAGTCCCTATGCTGCTGTCCTAGGGCAGCCTGCAATCCTCACTTTGCAATCTCATTTTTCTGTCCATTTGTTGTTCAAATTACCTAAAATGGTCAATAATTGACCATTAAAATGCTCTCTAATAATTTCCTAAGCCAAGTCACATTTTCACCTTTCCAAACCCTAATTCAAATTCGTGGTTTATGCCATGTATCTTAGTAACTACCAATGCGTTGCTTATATGTTTATAACTTCAACATGGTTTCTATTTCACTCTAAGCTCATCAAATACTCCTACATATTCCTTTTCTAGGGCAGCCAACATTCAAGAGCTCATACACATAGGTTTTTGTTCATTTAAATTACAAGTCTTACTAAATTTCAAGTCCAAAATCATGAAATTTAAGAGTTTTATGTTTATAGTTGCACTAACCTCAACTTGAAGAATCTCCAAGCTTGCCAACTTTAATTTCTCTTCTCCCTTTTGCTCCCAAACACCTTAGCAAGCTTCTAGAATAAATTTTTGTGTTGAGAACTTGAGGAAATATGGTGGGAGTTTAGGGCTTCATGAGCTTGCCAAGCTCATCAATGGAGGGAGGGGAAAATCACGTTTTGGTGAAGAAGAAGAAGAATGGCTGCTGCTCACGTTTTTCTTTCCCTTTAGTCCATTTTTTAGTCTCTTTTAAGTGTTTTAAAAATGCTTGTTTGAATACAATTGGTGGGGACTTGTAAGTGACATCATAAAGATGTCATAAATTGCTTTTTATGGATTTTTCTTTCCTTTTCTTTTCTAATCATTTTCAATTCAATTTTCAACAATATTTATTCACATTTTAGATCATAATAATTATTTACTTAACTGGACAAGTCGGCCAAAAATCACCTCTGAAGGCGAAATGACCAAAGTGCCCTCCGTTTGGCTCAACGGGTCAAAATTGGCTGTACCGATTGAAAAAATTTTCTAAGTATTTTCTTGGCATTCTAATGCCATGGGAACCTCAATAACCCTTCTCTGGAGTCCCAAAATTTATTTTATAATTTTTCCCCCGGGTCTAGGGCTCCTCGTTATAGAATCGAACTTCCCTCCGGTTACCCATCGCTTGGGCACCGGCTCGTTTCACTTGGTTGTATTTTATTTCTAAAATTTTTTCTAAGTGTTTCTTATTAATATTTGAGTTAATTATGGTTCCTGACTTTAGTTTAAATATTTTTCCGGACGTTCTAGCTGTCCGGACCGACACCGGTCACCGGAACAGTAGGATGTACGGAGTTGCTACGGGGAGGATGTTACATGCCCACAATTTAACATTAACATATTTCATTAATAACTACATGTTCAAAGACAAATTCATGGTTTAATAGGCTGCCAAACATGGTAGTTTGCCCAAAGCATTAAGGTTCCATTACACACCCTTAATTCAAGCACTACATACACATACTTAGATTTTAACTTACTACTTCCTCCATTTAAGTTAACTTAGTTTCCATCCATTATAGATAAGAAAAATTCAACTACAACATATATTCATGGCTGCCAAAAATGGACCATTTCATTTCTCAAGATTTTCTTCATTTCTCTTAACCAAAATACTCACCTCAACCTAAACACAAGGTTTACTAAAGCAAGGGAAAGGTTTTGGACACTTACCACTTTTGAAGCTTATCAAAACTTCACCAAATCTTGTTTTCCTTGTTGCCAATATCTTCCCCAAGGTAAGTAGGCAAGCTTTAATGAAGGAATCAAGAGGAAAGGATGGCTTGATCAATGGTGCATGGTGATGGAGGGAGTTTAGCCATGGTGGACTTCCATGGAGGTTTTGGGAGGATCAATTCGGCTGGTCATTTGGGAGGAAGAAGATGGACCGAATTTCTGTCCAAAATGACTTAATTAAGTGTCCCAAGTCTTGAGTTAGTGGAGCACTCACTTTAACTTAATGTTTAATTATTCCAATTTTCCTAAATTGCACATTTATCTCATTTCCTTCACTATTTACATAATGTACCACCATTTAATTTTTTCATGACATTTATAATGTGTAATATCATTTATTTTCAATGGACATTGAGGTCAAAAGGCAACTCTAGGTGTCAAATGACCAAAATACCCCACTTCGGGTTATATTCCCAATTTTTCGATAACACCAATTTTTGTCTGTTTCTCTATTTTTTGTTTTTCTTTATACTAATTTATTAATTTTTCTTTGATATTTCTAGTGTTAATTACATTTCAATAAACCTTTATTTATGACTCAAAATTAAATTCCGAGGGTTCCCCGCAGTCCTGGGATTGGCAACAGCCTTTCCAGTGCGGTCACCCATCGCTGCAGTGCCGGCTCGTTTAACTTAGCTTCATTTTCTCTCTTTCATTTTTCTTTGATTTTTCTTGTATTTTCTTTTTATTTATTTCATCATTATATGTCTGTTCACTATCACCGAAGTGTAGTTCCAGACATCCTAACCTGCCTGGATTGTTATTTGGCCACTAGAGCAATAGAACGTACAGGATACGTACAGTGGGGATGTTATAACTCTTTCCCTCTAAATAAAAAATTTGTCCTCGAAATTTACCTGATGTGAAGAGCTGAGGGAACTGTTGCCTCATTGTCTCCTCGCTCTCCCATGTTGCCTCTTCCGTGTTGTGGTGTCTCCATAGGATTTTCACTAGAGCTCTTTTACCTCTCGTGCAAAGATTTTAATTGGTTCTTCTTCATATGTCAGGTCAGGTTGTACCACAATTTCTTCTGCTGAGATGACATACGAAGGATCTGATCTATATCTTCTGAGCATCGAGACATGGAACACATTATGTATCTTGTCCAGCTCAGGTGGTAAGGCTAATCAGTAGGCTACTGGTCCCACACGTTCAATAACTTCATATGGGCCAATGAACCTAGGGCTTAATTTTCCCTTTTTCCCGAATCTCAACACTTTCTTCCACGGTGATACTTTGAGAAATACTGATGTGAACCTTCAAGCAATTGGTAACTTGAAAACCCACATTCAAGAATTAAATGAACAATATGGAAAGCACCAAATCAAGATGTATGAATTTGATTCTTTGAACCAGGACAATCAGATTGTTGTGTAATTCAAAGAAAATATCAAAAATTGGATTCTTGACCTAATTCATATGGAGAATGAATAAACCAAGAATATTATGCACATTAAACCTTGCAAGATAGAAATCTCAGCAAGTTAATGAGCTTCACAAGAACAAAGGCAACAACCAATTTACTCAATAAAGGAGCAAAAACAATCTTTCATTAATATTCAAAGTGTGTCCTCCACTCTCTCATTACACTTGTATTTATAGCCTCTTGGCTTCAAAGCTAAAGACAAAAATATCCCTACTTTAGTAACAGTTGTAAGGAGCTTTAAGTCCAAACAAAAATTAATCTATCAAAAGACTAAAAACTCCTTACAAAAAGTAAATTTAATACAGCAGCAAGTAAGGGCATTTAAGTCCAAAAGAGAGGTGGTTATAACAGCAAGGAATATTCCTTGAAAAAGGTGCCAGCAGATACATGTACATGGGTTGGATCTGGTACATGCATGTCTACAGGTTATTCCATGTAATCTAATGCTCCACATGACACCTGGTCACTTCCAAGCATAATTTTCACCAAATTTAATCATTTATATTTTTCTTCATGCCATTCCAGCTTATACTCCTCGCTCCTTATGATTTCACAAATTAAATTCTGAAGTGATTTAGCTCTAGCTCTAGTAATTGGACCTTGGATGAAATCCTTTGGCATGGATGTAGCTTGATTCTCATCATTCCCCTCCGCTTCAAAAGGATTCATCCTCAAATCCGTCCCTGCATCAATATAAGGAGATAAATCAGTAGCATTGAAGGTGGCACTGACATTATTCTCACCGGGCAGGTTTATTTTGTAGGCGTTATCATTAATTTTGGTCAGCACTTGGAAAGGTCCATCACATCTTGGTTGTAATTTTGATTTCCTTCGAGAAGGAAACCTTTCTTTGCGCAAGTGAACCCATACCCAATCTCCAGGTTGAAATGTGACTTTCTTCCTTCCTTTGTTGGCTTGACTAGCATATTTTTCATTTTTCTTTTCAATTTGAAGCTTGGCTTGTTCATGGATTTTCTTCACCAATTCTGCTTTTCTTTTTCCATCTAAACTAGCAAGCTCGTTCACAGGCAAAGGTAAAAGATCCAAAGGAGTTGAAGGATTGAAACCATACACAATTTCAAATGGAGAATAGCCAGTAGAAGAATGCATATTTCTATTGTATGCAAATTCAACAAGTGGAATGCAATCTTCCCATGACTTCAAATTTTGCTTAACCACAGCACGCAAAAGAGTAGTTGGTGTCCTATTTACTACTTCAGTTTGACCATCGGTTTGTGGGTGACAAGTGGTGGAAAATAATAACTTGGTGCCCAATTTTCCCCACAAAACCTTCCAAAAGTGACTGAGGAATTTAACATCCCTATCACTATGCCATGCAACCTAACAATATCTTTAAAGAATAAATTTGCAACATTTGTAGCATCATCAGTTTTATGGCATGGAATAAAATGTGCCATTTTTGAAAACCTGTCAACAACAACAAAAATTGAATCATGGCCTTGTTTAGACCTAGGTAATCCCAACACAAAATCCATAGACAAATGAACCCAAGGATCACTAGGGGTAGGCAAAGATGTATACAAACCTTGTGGCAAAACTCTAGATTTAGTCTTAGCACACACAATGCACCTAACACATACTCTTTCAACATCTCTTTTCATATTCGGCCAATAAAAATGTTCCTTCAATACATCTAAAGTTTTGGCAACACCAAAATGACCCATTAATCCACCAGCATGAGACTCATTCACAAGTAATTCACGCATGGAACTCTTAGGCACACACAATCTATTTTCTCTAAACAAATATCCATCATGCCTATAAAACTTCTCAAAAGCATTCTTTTCACAAGCTGCATACACTCTAGCAAAGTCATCATCTTCAGCATATAATTCTTTCACATATTCGAATCCTAATAACTTTGCATCAAGAAGGGCAAAAAGGCTATACCTTCGAGATAAGGCATCAGCCACCACATTTTCTTTCCCATGTTTGTATTGAATCACATATGGGAAGGTCTCAAGGAACTCAACCCATTTTGCATGAAGCCTACTCAACTTATTTTGCCCCTTGATATGCTTCAATGACTCATGATCTGTGTGGATGACAAATTGCTTTGGCCAAAGGTAATGTTGCCATGTTTCCAAGGCACATACCAATGCATACAACTCCTTGTCATATGTAGAATAGTTTAAAGCTGCTCCATTAAGCTTCTCACTAAAGTATGCTATTAGTCTCTTTTTCTGCATTAAAACGGCTCCAATACCTACACCTGATGCGTCACACTCAATCTCAAAAGTCTTAGAAAAATCAGGTAAAGCCAACACAGGAGCGGAACATAACATGTCTTTAATTTTGTGAAAAGCATCATCTTGTTTCTGTTCCCAAACAAAATTAACATTCTTTTTAACAAGATCATTCAATGGTGCTGCAATGGTACTGAAATTCTTAATAAATCTTTTATAGAAACTAGCTAGTCCATGGAAACTACGCACTTCAGATGCAGACTTTGGAGTGGGCCAATCTCTAATAGCTCTAATTTTTTCATCGTCGACTTCAACACCATTAGCACTAATGACAAATCCTAAAAAGACAACCTTTTCCATGCAAAATGAACATTTCTTCAAGTTAGCATATAATTTTTCCTTTCTTAACACATCGAATACAGACCTTAAATGATGCATATGTTCATTCATGCCTCTATTGTAAACCAATATATCATCAAAATAAACAACAACAAAATTTTCAATAAAAGCACCCAACACATGATTCATCAATCTCATAAAAGTGCTAGGAGCATTAGTTAGCCCAAAAGGCATCACTAACCACTCATATAGTCCATGCTTTGTTTTAAATGTAGTCTTCCATTCATCACCTACTTTTATGCGAATTTGATGATATCCGCTTTTCAAGTCAATTTTGGTAAACACACAAGCACCACAAAGTTCATCCAACATATCATCCAATCTAGGTATACGGTGGCAATACTTTACAGTGATTTTGTTGACCGCCCTACAATCCACACACATGCGCCATGTGCCATCTTTCTTTGGTACCAAAAGGACGGGTACAACACAAGGGCTCATACTTTCTCTCACATAACCCTTAGCTAGCAATTCCTCAACTTGCCTTTGTAATTCTTTGGTTTCTTCAGGGTTAGTTCTATAGGCTGGACGATTGGGAATAACTACTCCAGGTACAAAATCAATCTGGTGCTCAATCCCTCGAATAGGTGGTAGTCCAGCTGGCATCTCCTCAGGTAGCACATCCTCATATTCCTGCAAAAGGGAGACAACAACACTAGGCAAATTGGGGTCAAGGTCAGATGTGGATAAACAAGAGTCCTTAAACACAATTAATAACATTTGCTTGTTGGAAAACATGGCATTCCTCACATCTCTTCCTTTAGCATACAAGCTTAATTTTCTCTCCCCTCTTTCTGCACAGCTTTCCTTTTGCACCGAAGATTCACCTTTTTCAAGCACTCTTGGAATGTTTTCTTTACTGTCTTTTCTTTCCTCACAACCACCCTTGTCTTGCTCACTCACAACATTTTCACTCAATTTCTTTTCACTCCTTTTCTTCTCTGCTCTCTTTTCGGCCACTCTTTATTTTACCTCACCCATTGCTTGCTTAAGCCTTGTTTGGTCTTTATAACTGTTTTGGTGTCATAGGTGCCAAAATGATTTTCCTTCCATTCATTTCAAAAGAATACCTATTTTTGCACCCATCGTGGATCACCTTTCTATCAAATTTCCATGGTCGGCCAAGTAATAAATGGCCAGCTTGCATTGGAACCACGTCACACATAACCTCATCTTGATACTTTCCTATTGCAAAGGAAATCATCACTCGTTTTGTTACTTTCACCTCACCGCATTCATTCAACCACTGCAATTTATAGGGTCTAGGGTGTTTCAAAGTCCTCAACCCTAATCTCTGCACCAAAATAGTACTAGCAACATTGGCACAACTTCCCCTATCAATGATGACACTACAAGCTTTGTCTTGGATAAGACACCTCGTATGAAAATTTGTTTCTCTTTGCAATTCATCACTAGCATCCTCCTTTACTTGAGTGTTTAATGCTCTCATAATCACTAGAGCACTTCCTTTAGCAGCATATTCTACCTCTGCATCCTCCTCCCTTGAAGATGTGGAATCACTCACAATTTCCTCCTCCGTTTCTATCTCACCATTGTCTCTTATGACCATGACTCTCTTGTTAGGGCATTGAGAAGCTATATGTCCACTGCCCAAACACCTAAAACACTTCACATCTCTATTTCGGGTAGTAGTTGCAACCTCCTTTCCTTTACTTTCTACAAATTTCTTCTCCACCTTCTTTTCCTTTTCCTCATTTTTCTTATAGTTGCTAACAGCCTTTTCCCTATCCTCCTTCTTCCAGTTAGACTTCCAAGATGAAGAAGTACCTGCATTTCCTCCAAATTTTGACTTGCTTTTAAATTGCCTTTCTACCTTCATAGCCATGTGGACCATATCCTCCAACTCAACATAGTGATGTAACTCAACAATATGAGCAATCTCCTTGTTTAACCTATTCAAGAATCTAGCCATGGTGGCTTCTCTATCCTCCTCTACATTTGCTCTGATCATAGCAATTTCCATTTCTTTATGATAATCTTCAACACTTTTAGAACCTTGAGTCAATCTTTGTAACCTCTGATGTAGCTCTGTATAGTAATGACTAGGAACAAATCTCCTTCTCATTATAGATTTCATCTCACCCCAGGCTGCAATTGATTGCTCATAATTTCTCCTTCTACTAATCAACACTTGATCCCACCATACCAAAGCATAATCAGTAAATTCTACTGCTGCTAACTTTACTTTCTTCTCCTCTGAATAGTGATGACAATCAAACACAGCTTCTACCTTCCTTTCGCATTCTAGATACACATCCGGATCATTTTTCCCTTGGAAAGAAGGGATGCTCATTTTAATACTTTTGATATTGTCATCTACCCTATTCCTCTCTCGTTCCTCTCTTCTTATCCTCCTATCCCCATTCCTCCTATCTTGTTTGTTCTCTCATACCTACCCCCTAGGTCTCTCAACCTCAAAATCATAGTTATCAACCTCATCTTCATCAGATTCAACTACGGGAGGTACAAGATCCCTCCTATTTGGCCTTCTCTCATTTTGCCTATCTCTTTGCTCCAATCTTTCCAACCTATCTATGATTCCATTGCACACAACATTCATTCTTTCAAATTATTGTCTGACAGCCTGCATGTAGAATGGATTTTCACCTTCCCCCTCACTACCATCACCCCTTCTAGACATGTTTTGGACACTGCAAGAAAATGGTTAGTGTAAAGAAAACACCTCACTCACTCCCTTACGTGTTTACACTCAACAGGGGACACTCCACTCGTGTTTAACTCAACAAGGCTTTTCCCCTCTTATGAACTCACCACTCTGTGCCTTTTACCTCTCTTGGCTATGTCCACAAGTTCTTATCAAACTCAAGTAACTCAAACCAAGATTTGTACTCACAAAAATTTAATACAAAATAAAATTCTTGAACGTGAAGGATCAAAATGAGTAAAAAAGCAATAATGTGACTCAAGAAGTCAAGAAAAGAAAAGCTCAAGTATGGAAATGTAATGCAATAAGGAATCAAGAAAGAAGACACCAAAATAAAAGAGTAGTAACCTAGAAAAGAGACAACCTAAAGAAGAGATATCAAGCTTAAATATCCAAGTATGCCACCAACTTATCACAATTACAGTGATTCACACAATACACTAAGAATTGCATAAATTTAGGATCACCAAGCAAGCGAGTGTATTTTGATCTGAAATTGAGAAGGCAAATGCAATCGATCTTGACTAATTCTGCTAGAATTTCAGGCTTTTCTTGTGAGTTTACTATGTAAACCAAATTTAATCTTGTCTGTCATAAAATTTTGTTCCCCACACAAACGGTTAAATTTTGGTGAGATTTAATTTGAGAATAGCTCAAATGTGGCAAAAACAACTGTAAATTTTCAGGAATTTCTGGGCTGATTTGCTATGTGAACTTAATTTGATCGGGTCTGCCGCAAAATTTTGGTTCCCCACACAAACGGATGAATTTTAAGCTGAAATTTAATTTGGGAACTACTGATATGGGGTATAAACACCCTGTAAATTTTCAGGAATTTTTGGGTCTATTTGCTATGTGAACTTGATTTGATCGGGTGGGTTTGCCGTAAAATTTTGGTTCAGCAGGCAAACAATATCAAACCACCCCCAAAATTTACACCCAACGTCTTAAACACACCCAAATAATCTTTGGTACAGTTTGTGCCAAATTGGTAAGTCGAACTCAATGACCCAAATAATCTCTCATGCTTGATATCAAAATGAAGGAAGCAAGATGGATAGCTAGAATAATGGCTTTGGCTTGATTAACCCAAAACCCTAAGACAAACTCAACAAAACAAATTTTTAAACAAACAGGTCAAACTAAACCCCAAGAGCCAAATAACAACTATGAAGAAGGTAACAAACACAAAGAATAAGAAGCAAATAGAGAATCTACCTTGTTTGGACGTCTCTTTGCTCTGATACCAAAACTGATGTGAACCTTCAAGCAATTGGTAACTTGAAAACCCACATTCAAGAATTAAATGAACAATATGGAAAGCACCAAATCAAGATGTATGAATTTGATTCTTTGAACCAGCACAATCAGATTGTTGTGTAATTCAAAGAAAATATCAGAAATTGGATTCTTGACCTAATTCATAGGAGAATGAATAAACCAAGAATATTATGCACATTAAACCTTGCAAGATAGAAATCTCAGCAAGTTAATGAGCTTCACAAGAACAAAGGCAATAGCCAATTTACTCACTAAAGGAGCAGAAACAATCTTTCATTAATATTCAAAGTGTGTCCTCCACTCTCTCATTACACTTGTATTTATAGCCTCTTGGCTTCAAAGCTAAAGATAAAAATATCCCTACTTTAGTAACAGCTGTAAGGAGCTTTAAGTCCAAACAAAAATTAATCTATCGAAAGACTAAAAACTCCTTACAAAAAGTAAATTTAATACAGTAGCAAGTAAGGGCATTTAAGTCCAAAAGAGAGGTGGTTATAACAGCAAGGAATATTCCTTGAAAAAGGTGCCAGCAGATACATGTACATGGGTTGGATCTGGTGCATGCATGTCCACAGGTTATTCCATGTAATCTAATGCTCCACATGACACCTAGTCACTTCCAAGCATATTTTTCACCAAATTTAATCCTTTATATTTTTCATCATGCCATTCCAGCTTATACTCCTTGCTCCTTATGATTTCACAAATTAAATTCTGAAGTGATTTAGCTCTAGCTCTAGTAATTGGACCTTGGATGAAATCCTTTGTCATGGATGTAGCTTGATTCTCATCAAATACCTTCTCGCTAACTTCAGACTCAATGTCTTTTCTCCTCAAGTCAGCATAAGATTTCTGTCGGTCTGAGGCAACTTTCAAATTGGCTTTTATCAGTTTCACCTTTTCCTCTGTCTGTTTTATCAGGTCTGGCCCCACTAGCTTATCTTCACCCAATTCTGTCCAACATACAGGTGTTCTACATTTTCTCCCATACAGTGCTTCATAGGGTGCTATTTGTATGCTAACTTGACAGCTATTATTATATGCAAATTCTGCTAGTGGAAGGTATCTGTCCCAACTTATCTCAAACTCAATAACACAACTTCTCAGCATATCCTCGAAGACCTATCACACATATTCAGTTATTACTATCATTATTATCAGTTTATTATTTGCAATAACTCAATGAGTTTCAAAATTTACCTGGATTATTCTTTCTGACTGTCCATCCGTCTGAGGATGAAAAGCTGTACTAAAATGGAGTTGTGTGCCCAAGGATTCTTGTAATTTCTTCCAAAATCTAAATGTAAACCTCGGGTCTCTATCAGATATAATGGAAAGTGGAATTCCATGTAGTCTAACTATCTCAGCGATGTACACCGCTAGCTTTTCCGGTGAGTAGTCGATTCGATGGCAAAAAATGTCTTGATTTGGTTAACCTATCCACAATCACCCATCTTGCATCATGCTTCTTGAGTGAGAGGTAGACCAGCGACAAAGTCCATAGTGACTCGATCCATTTCCATTCAGGTATGCTTATAAGCTGTAGCAACCCTGATGGAACTTGATGTTCTGCTTTGACTTACTGACATGTCAAGCATCTAGTTACATAGTCAGCTATGTCATTCTTCATACACGGCCACCCGATGTCGAGTTTGAGTCATGGTACATTTTTGTGCTTCTGGGTGCATAGCATACACCATTATGTGCTTCTTTCAGAATCTGGTTTTCAACTCTTTATCATCCGTACACATACTCTTTCTTTATAAATCTGAGCACCCATTTTCTTTCACTTCATATTGATTTCCTTCCCTTGATGATTTTGCCCATAATAGCCATTAATTTCTCATATGTCTTACGCCCATCCTCTGTATCATATATGATTGGCTTCACTTGCAACTCAGCCAAAATAACTCCATCATGAGTTAAGGACAGTTGGGCATTCAGAGATCTTAATGCTACAATAGATTTCCTGCTTAAAGCCTCAGCAACTACATTTGCCTTTCCAGGGTGGTAGTCAATCACACAATCATAATCTTTCAGGAATTCAATCCATCGCCTCTGTCTCCAATTTAGTTCATGCAGGTTGGCGATACTTGGACTCTTATGGTCGTGTATATGTAGCATTTTTCTCCATACAAGTAATGCCTCCATATCTTTAATGCGAAGATAATTCGCTAACTCTAAATCATGAGTAGGGTAATTCTTTTCATGTGGCCTTAATGCACCTGGAAGCATATCGACCACTTCCCTTCTTACATGAGTACACACCTAACCCATTGTGTGAGGCATCACTATAGACTACAAAGTCTTTTCGGACATTGGGTTTGTGTGCTGCTGGTGCCTCTGTCAACATAGCCTTCAACCTCTCAAAACTAGCTTGACACTTGTCATTCTAGTCAAATTTCATATTCTTGTGTAGTAATTTGGTCATTGGAGCAGCTATCAGGGGAAATCCCTTTACAAATCTTCTATAATATCCAGCTAACCCCAAGAAACTTCTGATCTCAGTTGTATTTCTGGGAGGCTTCCATTCCATCACTGCTTCAATCTTCTTGGGATCCACTCTAATCCCTTCAGCTGATACTACACGTCCAAGGAATGCAATCTCATTCAACCAGAACTCACACTTGGACAATTTAGCATACAATTTCTTCTCTTTTAGAGTCTGCAGAACAATTCTCAAATGCTCATCATGGTCTACTTTATCCTTGGAATACACCAGGACGTCATCAATGAAGACCACTATGAACCGATCTAAATATGGATGGAAGATACGGTTCATAAGGTCCATGAATGCTGCTGGAGCGTTTGTTAACCCAAATGGCATCACCAGGAATTCATAATGCCCATACCGAGTTCTAAATGCAGTCTTAGGCACATCCGCATCCTTAACCCTTAGCTAATGATACCTTGATCGGA